>NW_027417751.1:0-93525 GCF_009905375.1 Apium graveolens | reverse complement strand
GGGAATTCGGCGAGTCCGATCCTCAGGTCAATGCTATCAAATCTTTTGGAATAGATGTCTGAATTGCTTCAGGGATAGATTGACCGAGTTGCCCTCCACTTTCTCAGATAAATCTGCGAGTGGAGAATCCCATAAGGGAGCCAGAGGTGTTTGATCTGGGAGGGGAGAAAATGACTCTATTAAAGATGGCGGAGAGTCAGATTTTCCCTCTGAAGCATGTGACTGCTCTTCTGCCGTAACTATGGCAGACACTGTAACCGACTCGACGTGCACTCCTCGCTGGGTGTCCTGAGTATTATCTGGGGAGTGTATGGTTTCCATTGTGAGTAATGGAATTGTGCTTGACTCAGTACAAGATGCCATGGCCCGATGGCGAATTTCAATAGATGCATCCTGTTGAGAGAATGCCTCTAGTAACTGTTCATTGGCCATTTCAAAGTCCATGTCCTGTTGGGAGGACAAGGATGGGCTTTCAGATGCCTCAGAATAGGTTTTTCTTTTCTTAGGAGGAGGCAGAGCTGAGGGTTCACTCATATTTAACATTGCACTACTTCCTAGTAATCTTCTGGGTAACATTTTAGACAGTGGGGGAGAGGGTGAGATAGAATGAGACTCTGTGTTGGCTCTATGACCTGGGATTGAAGCTGTGGTTCTACAACTTCATGGTCAGCCCTATCAACCACTGAGGGTCTGTTAACAGAAGTAGGAAGAGAGTGAGAGTGAGGAGTTACTACCTGTAATGGAAGAGCCTGGGTGGCTTGTACCACTGGAGGTTGAGGTTGCTGTTCATGGCCGGGAAGATTAAAAATAGGCAAGGGAATATAATTGGCCATGAAAGCAGATACAAGTACTGGTACTTGCATAAATTTGAAGGTTGTGTCTTGGCGAGTGTAAATCTTTTTGCTAACTGGTGGGGGTTCAGTTACAGCAGAGTTAGCAAAAAGTGATTTGTGTTCAGGGGTGAGTAGATGATCTGCTATAAGCATAAGAAAACGAGCATAGTAACATGATACCCTACGATTTGTAGAATGATCACGTAAAGCAGAAGTTAGACGTCTCAAGAGAATGGGAAAAAGTAGTTTGCCAAAATTGATCCTTTGATTGAAAACAACCGCAAGACCAATATACTGCAGGGTGGAAGTAATGTTATGAAAATTAGATTTTGTGCAGTTGGCAAACACTTTGGAAAGTGTATCGAAGAATATATCCCATTCAGGACACCAAATTTGATTTAGAAAGTTTGGTTAAATTGATCACCCCCTGATAGTGAATGGCATTGAAAAAATTTGTGATATCATTTTCAGAGGGTAAATTACAGAAATTGTCTAGTGGAAAATTTAAAGCACGATTAACGACTGTTTCATCAACTACATACTGTGTGTTTGCGATGGTGAATGAAAAGATTTTGAATCATCGGCCACAGTAGAAGTTGTGCAAATCAGTCTAAGTAGATCGACGTTTAAAATTACATTTGATTTAATAGCAGAGCTAACAATCGAATGATCATTTAAAAATCTAATCCAAGGCTTAAATTTTTCAACATCACATTTTTCCGGATTAAAATAACCAACTTGATTATGCGCGACAATTTGGAAATTGAGAGCCATTTAAAATAATAATAAGACACACGTTTTTCAGAATTTTAAGAATAATATTAAGAAAATTCGAATTAATTAAATTAATTTAATAATTCGAATTAAATTAATTATAATCGAAAAATTTAGACCGAAATGTATCTCGTTAAAATTCTTAACTCACAAGCACAATTTTGATAAACCAAAAGACACAAATCTGAAATTAAATTAAAATGGAATTTGAAGGGGCAAACTTATTTTAATTTGATTTTTGCGTTTTTTTTATAATATCTTTTATTTTTAAGAAAATTTCAGCAGCACTTCTTTATGTATATACTTGTATGTATATATCACAAAGTGATGATTAAGAGTGCTGAGTAAAAACTCGAGCAAAGAAATAATTGGATTGATGGTTTTGTTCTTGTTCGAGGAGAGAGAAGAGAGTAAAAGAGAGTAAAAAACTGTTCAAATTTTTGAGAAATGAACTGCTATGTGTAAAGTGATTTAACACAACACAGCAATAGTCTTATATAACAGCTGGTATGACAATCCGGGATTGTCATACCGATTGTCATACCAGGCAAAGAAAGAAATGAAACAAATAAATAAGTATTAAAAATATAACTGGTATGACAATCTGATAGTCATACCGATTGTCATACCAGTACAAAATAAAACAATATTATTCTGATATTAATTTTATTACTGGCATGACAATCAATAGTCATACCGATTGTCTTGCCAGTTATAAAATTAATCTGATTTTAAATAAGCAGTCATTATTTACTAAAATGACTTTCAGCAAGACAATTTCAATTGTCTTGCCGATTGTCTTTCTAGAATAAGATAAAATAAGCATAACAGATTTATATTTTCATGTTTACTGAAATGATTTTCAGCAAGACAATTTTAATTGTCTTGCCGATTGTCTTTGCAGTAGAAAAACAAAATGAATATGCAAGTAACAGACTACTATTAATGTACTGAAACTTTATTACAAAATAGTAAAACTGAAATAAATACTTAACATTTTTACAGAAAATAAAGACAATATTTCAGAATTAATTATTTTTATTCCAAAAATAGATTTCTGTTGAATTTTAGCAAATAAAATTCATAGAAAAATATTTTTAGAGGAAATAAAATATTCTGAGATATTTTAAATTAACAAGTAGAGTAAATAACATAGATAAGATAATATATATTACATAGAAATAAGCAAGAAATATGATAAAATGATAAAATAAATTTGCAAATGATTTTTTTTTTTTTTTTATTTATGAAAAATTCATTTGTAAATTCATTCAAGAACAGATTCCAGATATTAATTAAATTAATCACTAAACTATTTAACATGCCCAATTTACCAACTAATCTGGTAAATGTGGATTCGTCAAGTGGTTTAGTGAAAATATCTGCTATTTGTTCTTCTGTTGGAACAAAAAATAGTTCAACAGTACCATTCATGACGTGCTCTCTAATAAAATGATACCTGATGTCAATGTGCTTTGTCCTCGAGTGCTGCACAGGGTTGTTGGTGATGGCTATTGCACTTGTATTGTCACATAAATAGGAATCTTGTTCAATACAGAGCCATAGTCTCGTAGTTGGTTCCTAATCCACAAGATCTGAGCACAGCAGCTTCCAGCAGCAATATATTCAGCCTCGGCCGTTGAGTTGGAAACTGTTTGCTGTTTCTTGCTGTACCATGAGACTAGCCTGCTTCCTAAGAATTGACAACTTCCTGAGGTGCTTTTCCTATCAACAACACTTCCTGCATAATCTGAATCTGTATATCCGACAAGGTTAAAACCAGATTCTTTAGGGTACCAAATACCTAGATTTGGTGTTCCCTTAAGATATCTTAAGATTCGTTTAACAGCAACGAGATGAATATCTCTAGGATCCGCTTGGAACCTTGCACATAAACATGTAGCATACATAATATCTGGTCTACTTACAGTAAGATAGAGTAACGAGCCAATCATACCTCTGTAGCTTATGACATCTACCTTAATGGAGTTTTCACATGGTCCAAGCTTGACAGCTGTAGTTGATGGAGTCCTTGCTGATGCAGAATCCTCTAGATTGTACTTTTTGAGGAGTTCCTTGAGATACTTGGATTGACAAATAAATGTTCCATCTAACCTTTGATTTACTTGTAATCCAAGAAAGAACTTCAGCTCTCCCATCATGCTCATTTCAAACTTGCTGTGCATTAACTTAGCAAATCTCTTACAGAGATTATCATTAGTAGACCCAAATATTATATCATCCACATAGACTTGGACTAATATAGTATCATTCTTATGTTTTTTAGAAAAGAGAGTTTTGTCTATGACACCTCTAATAAAGCTATTTTCAATAAGAAATTCAGAGAGAGTGTCATACCATTTTCTTGGTGACTGTTTTAGCCCATAGATAGCCTTGAAAAGAAAGAAGACAAAATCCATATGATCTGGATCTTCAAAACCAGGAGGTTGCTCTACATATACCTCTTCATCCAGCTTTCCATTCAAAAAGGCGCTCTTGACATCCATTTGATAAACTTTAAAGTTTGAAAATGCTGTGAATGCCAGAAATATCCTGATGGCCTCAAGTCTAGCCACTGGAGCATAGGTTTCATCATAATCAATACCTTCAGCTTGAGAATACCCTTTAGCTACCAGTCTTGCCTTGTTTCTTGTAACCACACCATCTTCATCTAGTTTATTCCTGAATACCCACCTTGTACCAACAGCTTTCTTGTGTACAGGCCTAGGTACCAGTTTCCAGACTTGTTGACTTTCAAACTGATTGAGTTCATCTTGCATAGCAATCACCCAATCTGGATCAGTTAGTGCTTCTTCAATTTTCTTAGGTTCCATCTCAGAAAGAAATCCTGAGAACAGACACTCATTTTGAGTAGCACGTCTAGTTCTGACTCCAACATCTGGATCACCAATAATCAACTCAAAAGGGTGAGCTTTATTCCAGACTGTCTGTCTTGGAAGATTTGATCTTGATGATTCGCCTTGAAATTCATTGTGATGTTGTGTCCTACTAGATGATCCTTCAGCATCTCCCCCTGAGTTGTTGCCATGTTGACTTGAAGATTCTCCGTCAGTAGCAGTGGTATCTCCATTGTTTCCAGAGTTTCCATCACTATTACCTTGAGTATTATCAGGATTAACGGGTTCTTCAACAGCAACAACCTCAGGTTCTTGACCATGTTCTGACTCTGAATCTGACATATCATCAAACTTCAGTTTCTCAGAAGGATCTTCAGTTTGGATACTAGGGAGTTTAGTGTCATCAAAAGTAACATTGACACTTTCAGTTACTTTGTGTTGATCAATGATATACACTCTATATGATCTTCTTCCACATCCAACAAAAATACCCTCATATGCCTTTGCCTCGAACTTACCACGACGATCATCTCCATCCTTGAGCACGAAGCATCTGGCACCAAATACATGAAAGTATTTGATAGAAGGTTTCTGTTCATTCAAAATCTCATAAGGAGTTTTCATGTAGTCTTTGTTGATTAGAGTTCGATTCTGAGTATAACATGCAGTATTGACAGCTTCAGCCCAAAAGTACATTGGAAGACCTGATTCATTTAACATCGTTCTTGCAGCTTCAATCAATGTACGATTCTTCCTTTCTACCACTCCATTTTGCTGAGGGGTTCTAGGAGCTGAAAATTGTCTGGTAATCCCTTTGTCTGTACAGAATCCATTTAGAAGTGCATTCTTGAATTCTGTTCCATTATCTGACCTTATTGCTCTAACAGGGACGTTAGAATCTAACTCAATCATCTTGATATGATCAATCACAACTTGTGGTGTTTCATCCTTAGAGTGAAGAAATAAAACCCACGTATACTTGGAATAGTCATCAACTATCACAAGACAGTAACACTTCTTTGACATAGAAAGGATATTAACTGGACCAAATAAATCCATGTGCAATAATTGCAGAACACCAGTTATGGAAGATGTGTCAGTGCCTTTGTGACTTGCTTTCTTTGACTTTCCTTTCTGGCAAGCCTCACATAGTCCTTCTGGAGAGAATTCCAGCTGAGGCAGACCTCTTACCAATTCTCTTTTGACAAGAGAATTCATTGTCTTGAAATTGAGATGGGAAAGTCTCTTGTGCCATAGCCAACTCTCATTTGACGATGCTTTTGCATAGAAACAATTGACTTCAAGATTGCTTCCAGAGTTCATGTCAGCTACGAACAGATTTCCTTTCCGTATTCCCATTAAGGAGGGTTTTTCACTTTTCTTGTGCAGAATCTGACACTTCAGCTTGTCGAATAAAACATTGTAGCCGTTGTCACAGAACTGACTAATGCTAAGCAGATTGTGTTCAAGTCCTTGCACAAGATATACATTTTCAATGATAACATTTCCAGCTTGCAAACAGCCATATCCCTCCGTTAAACCTTTGCTGTTATCTCCAAAGGTAACCACTGGGCCAGCTTTCTCAACCACATTTGATAGCAGGGCTCTATCTCCGGTCATATGTCTTGACGATCCACTGTCAAGAATCCACACTACCGGTTGTACCTGTTTAATGCCCTGCAATACAAATGGATTAGAACTTCTTCGGAACCCAAGCTTGGCTGGGTCCGGCATACTTGTAAAATTGGCCTTTATCAGGCAAAACAACATTCTTAATTTCACTATTCTCAACATTCTCAATGACTGAACATTTGACCTTTAAAACAGCCTTATCAGATTTATGTTTAGGCTTAGGCACAAATGTCTCCTTTCTAGCTTTAGGAGGACTAGCAGTCTTAGACCTATCATGCTTTCTATTATTCACATGCTGACGAGGAGTAGTCTTATCATTAGAAGCATGCTTACCATTAAAATAAGCAAACAACAGATTAAAAGCACAAGACATACAATCAGGAACACCACATGCTTTATGAGAAGGATTAACAATAGGCAACTTATGCATGGTAGACATGGCATTTGTGCTATCCAACTCATGTGTGTCTGAGTTAGTCTCAGTTGCTTTCACAACCTTGACTGGAACTTTTGACACACTTGACTTGGAGACAGTTTTCCCATTAGCATTATCTTCAGCACGGATTTCTTCTTGAATAATAAAAGAGGTCTCATCAAATGGTTCAGCAATTGATTCCTTATAGAGGGGTTCATCAACACCCTTAAGCACATGTGGTACTTCCCTGCCTTTAGCACATACATGAGGAGGGGAGTTTATGCCTAATTTTCCAATAGCAGCATTGTAATCATAACCTATTCCATGTGTTTGATTAACAGCTTGCTTATTGTAAAACTCTTTGGACTTCGAACAAGAATTAAAGTAAGCTTTAACCTTAGCCTCAAGACCGGTGATCTTGTCTTTGAGAATAGTTTCGAGTTGTCTATAACAGTCAACTCTATTCTCTAGAAAAGATACTTGGTCTTTAAGTTTATCTTGATTAATGTGCACAAGTCTTAATTCATTGACCTCTTTCTCAAGGTCTTTGATTTGTTGATTTAACAATTCATTATCACGATGAGCACAATCTAAGTTACCTCTTAGATGATAAACCATTTCAGCATCAGAAAGTTTTACCTCTTTTCTTGACGATGAGGTGCTTGCATCACTAGCCATGAGAGCAAGATTCCCAACTTCTTCGTCTTCACTGTCAGTATCATCCCAACTTCTTCCCTTTGCCAGGTACGCCCTTTCAGATTTACTCTTCTGATTAGAATCATAAGAGTTCTTCCTTGCCTGTTTTGGCTTCCTGCATTATGTGGCAAAGTGTCCCAACTCATTACAGTTGAAGCATCAAATGGTGCTTCGATCAACCATCCCTGTTTTATACCCACCACTGCTGGTGTTAGAGGATGAAGATCCACCTTTCTGGAATCTGTTGTAGTTGGACTTGTACTTGAACTTGGGATTCCTTTTGAATCTGACATTTGAGAATCTCTTGACAATCAGGGCCATTGACTCATCCTCCAATTGCTCCAGTTCTTCCAAGGAATAAAAATCATCTCCTGATTGATTTGTAGTAGGAGAATCAAATTCTGCTACTATCACATTATCTTCAACCTTGGAGGACTGTACCATTCTATCTGACTGTTGAGATTGTTGTTGATATAGTGGTTGTTGTTGTTGTTCATCAGCTATCAGAGCATTAGACGTGCTGACCACTCTTCCTTTCCCGTAAACTTCCTTCTGCTGAATCTGCTCCAACTCATAAGTCTTTAACACACCATATAGCCTTTCCAAAGAAATCTCACTCAGATCTCTTGCTTCTCTTATGGCAGTGATTCTATGTTCGAGATGAGTTGGCAGTGTTAAAAGGAACTTTTTATTGACCTCCCTGATGGAATAGTATTTACCATTAATGTTCAGGTTGTTGATCAATGCATTGTACCTCTCAAACACTTCAGTGATTCCTTCTCCTGGATTGGATTTAAAGTATTCATACTCAGAGGTTAGGATTTCTAATTTGTTCTCCCTAACTTCCTCTGTGCCTTCATTAATAATCTCAATAGTTTCCCAGATATGTTTAGAATCTTTACAATTCATCACATGTCTGTTCATTAGGGGATTAAGGGAATCTACTAAGATTAATTGAAGGCTAGCATCCAGGGAAGCTTCTTCTATTTCAGCAGGAGAGAAGTCCTCAGGATCCTTCACATAAGTTCTCGCTTTGGTGATCACCACATCATTCTCTATTACCTCTGGTTCAATAACCATAGGAATTTTTGGACCCTTCTTCAACACTTGCAAATATTTGGGATTAGCAACCTGTAAAAACAGTAGCATCTTCTTCTTCCACATCACATAATTTTCTTTATCGAAAAGTGGAATTTTAACGGTTCCAACTTTTTGTGTAGTCATTATGAATTTTTGAGTGAATAAAAATTCAAGAAGTGAAAGAAACACAAAAGTCTAGGATCTTGATTTGTACGTTAATCAGAAGGCTCTGATACCAATTGTTAGGTCCCAATTTGTTTGTAGAAGGGGGGGTTGAATGCAAACAATACCGTTTCGTCAAAATAAAATGCGGAATAAAATTGTGAAACAAAATTCAAGTTAAATAAAACTTTTATTAAACTTGAAAGGTGTTACAACTACGGTATCGGTTACAAGGGATTAATCTCAAATCAATTATTACAAATTTAGAATAAATTCGACATGAACTTTTTCTATTTTTGTAATTAAAAGATCAAATGCTAAAAGCGATTTGAGATTAAGTTCTAGGGATTTTAATCCGCTAGATTGATATACAAGAACAAGATAAGTAATTCTAGTGGTTTGGATTTAACATTAACAAGCTAGAATATTTGATCTTGAATAAGCAGATGGAAGATGAAATATTTTTCTTTTGTTCTCTGCTTTTTTCTTGTTCTGTATGTTGCTGCTCTGTTTTTGCTGAATTAATTTTGATAGTGTCTTCTGCTTTGTTTTTAAACAATCACAGCCGAAGTTGTTGAGAACTGGTGTGACAATCTATTTGAGCTTGAAAGACTTTCGGTGAGACAATCTATTAGAGCTAGGAAGACAATTAAAATGAACTAGCAAGACTTTCGGTATGACTATTGATTGTCATACCGATTGTCATATTAGTTCAAATGAAATTGTTTTTCTGAATACATAATTGATTTTAATCTAATTGAAAATTCTATCAATACAATCAACTGAATTAGCAAGACATTCGGTATGACTATCAATTGTCATACCGATTGTCATACTAGTTCAATCAGTTGTCTTTTTAGAATTATCACAGATTTTAATCAATTAATATTCTGAAAATCCTTATTATTAATTCTAAATTAATAAATCAATTTAATTCAATTAATCAATAAATTAATCCTTGCAGATTTAATTTATTCTCTTAATTAAATTATATGACTTAATTAATTAATAGAGAATTAATACTATCTCTGAGCAGCATCCATTCTTCAGACAATCTTCGAGACTTATGAATCAATTCCGTCACTTCAATGCTGACACTCGATGTACTGTCTGGTTCATGAGTGACTAACTTTCGTGACGTTTCTTCATGTCTTGACTTTGTTGTTCTGATTGAATCCTTGTAATAAATGATACCTTGACGAGATCTCTGTCACTTGATTAAATCCACGATCTTGATTTATATCACTGAGGCATGATCAACTTCTTGAACTTCTTCCAGTGAATCTTCAAGTCTGCAGATGAACAATGTTTCTTTATTCTTTGACAGATGTTACTTTGTGAGATCTCTCTGATGCTTGATCCACTATTTACTTATTACATTCTTATTTGAGTTGAGTTAAATACTCGAATAAACGAGTAGGCTATGACATATGCCTTTCAGAAGGGCTGCAATTCTGTCGGATTTCTCCGCCGCTAGTTCGCCGTTGTTCCGCTCATCTGTGATTTGTAAGTTTCTCCGCGTTTTCCATTCTTGATTTACCGTATTTTTTTTCGAGTTATTTCGGTTTTCACCGAATTTTGCATGCTTCGATTCTCTGTCTCTATCCGTGAATTGATGGTACAAAATAGTGATTTTGGTATGTTTTGTGTTGGGTATAAATGTTTGGTTTCTACTTTTATTTAGATCTACGTATTTCTGTTTGTTTTTGCGATGCTTTTTGCACGAAAGATGGGGTTTTTTGGGCTCGATTTTTTTGGGTTTTTTGGTGTTATTCTTGATGTTCATGGTTTTGAATATATGTATGTATACTTAAAAAGTTCATATTTTGGTTTTTGATTCTCAATTTGGTTGTTTGTGGGTTTGTGTTTTAGTTTGGATCCGGGTAGGGGGTGTAAGACCCGGATCCAGGGTAGCTGTTTGGGCAGAACTATTTTAATAGGGGTTTTCAATTTATTTGGCTGCTTTGGATCCAGATCTGGGCATTTGCCATCAGGATCCGGGTCCATGGTGGTTTAGTTTTTTGGCTTGTAGTTAACATGATCTGGGTCGTTGATGTTTTTCCGGGTTGGACTTGTATTGGTGGTCTGGATCATTAGGTTATAGTAAAACTAACATAACGTACTTGATCCAGACCGCTTAGCAAAACAAATAAAATCTGTAGGGCCCAGGCTGACTAACCTTCATTTTAATAGGTATATGGTCCGGACCAAGAAGTGGGCTAGGAGAGTCTATAACTGCTACCCGAACTTTTATGGAGACAAGAGTGATCCGGATTCTTCTGGAAGAGAACAGATCCGGGTCGAGATGGTTAGGAAAGCCTCCCCTTCCACTGAGATAATTTCGAAGTTCCGGTACAAGAAGATTCCAGGGAATTCAGTTCCCTTCACACCTGAGGGTTATTGGATAGATGTGAAGTACCACTTCGTTGAGAAGCCCGCAGAGATTGACAACAAGGTCTATTATAGTAGGGTTAGGTATGACAGACAGCCTAATGGTCACCCCGTGGTGTATAACCAGGAAGCTCTCGAGAGGATGTTCGCCGAGTTTCCTATAAGCCATGATTATTATCAGCTGAAAGATTCGTTCTCCGAGGCGGATCCGGCTGAGATGGATGAGACGGTCCGGGATGCATTCCAGTTGACCCCTGATATCGAGTGGAGGTGGCCGGAACCTCATGAAAGAATCTATCACCGCCCGGAAGACGGCTTCGTTTCGGTTTGGATGGAGCACCTCAGATCCGGGTGGAGCCCCCGCTGCCATATATTTATCAAACACCTCTGCAAGCATGTGTACAAGATATCCCCAATGCAGATTACTCCGAACGGGATAATGTCTATGACTTGGTTTATCGCCTGTTGTAACACGTCCGGGTTCTTGCCAACTCTGAAGCTTTTCCACCAGATTTTTTATCTTTACAAATCCAGCCAGAAGCCTTTTTACGAGATTAGGTTCCGGGCCTCAGATTGTGGTTCTGGCCCGGGTAGAGCCAAGCCTATTATGCACCAGACCTCTTTGAAATTTTGGAATGGGGAGATGATTTTGTTGAAGGGATATGACCTGGCTTATCTTCCCTATTTTACAAATGAGGGTGTTTAGACCAAGTTCAATCCGACTGTGCTTGAAGGCCAGGCCTTGTCCCAGATGAGGTGCTTCTGTGACTCCCTCAGATTCCAGCCGACTCGGGACACGTTTATGAACCACAAGCTTCTTTTTAAACTCGGCTGTAAGTTTTCTCAATATGAAGACCCGGGCCTTTTTCCTTTAGAATTTTTCCTGCTTTGCTATTTGTTTGATCTTGATTATATGTTCCCTTTAGTTTTGTCTTCTTGGACGCCTGATCCGGGTCTCCTACTTCGGTTGTCGATCCGGATCCTTGTCCTTTTTGCTTTGTAGTTTAGTTTCTTGCCGGCTCTTGATCCGGGTTGTCTGTTCAGTTCTTTGGGCCGGATCTTGGTTCCATTTTTAAACTGCTATTTGTTTGTTTTTGTGTCCATGATCCGAATTATGTGTTCTGCTTAGACTTGTTTTTTCTATTTGCATTTGAATCGTAATTTGTTTAGAGAACGTGCTAGCCCTTGATCCGGGTCTCTTGCTTCGCTTGTTGATCTGGATCCGAGCCCTTTTTGCTTTCCTGTACTATGAATTTTGTTTTGTCTCGATCCAGGTCTTTCATCATGCATTTGGATCTGGATCCTTTTATCCCGGAATTTAACCTCCTTTTCTTGTGCTTCTACAGGTTTGCCTCATTTCAACAGTGGCTTTGTCAGAATCATGTCTTCTTCAGCTTATGCCGCAGCCTTCAATACCCTTGGTCTGGCTTTCAAGACCTCTAAGGGGGCCCCAGGACCTGGATCCGGGTCTGTTGACCTTGAAGGCGGGGCTGAATCTCCTGTCCCTCAGAAGTCCCGAATCCGGGCCTTGATGCAGGGGACTCTGAGCCCGAGGTTTAGGAGATTCTGGGTGACGAGAATCCCCCAAGGAAGAAAAGAAAGTCAGTTTCAACCAAACCTCCCCGAGGTAAAGTCGCCATTTCGAGCCGAGTCGTCTGTGACTCGGAAGGGAAGGGCCCGGATGGGGATGCTGTGAAGTTAGGAAACAAGTCTTTGGTCGACTTTGCCGGGTTCATGTCTAGCATCCCCTCTGAGGATGACTGGGAGGAAGTTGAGGGATACAGCATGGATGCTGCTTTGAAGAGGGTAACCGGGCACTGGGGGCAGGTAATTAAATTTCTATGGTTTTAGTTCCAGATTGTGCCCCCCAATTTAGTTTCTGTACTTAGTTTCCGTCTTGTCCTTTTCCAGCTCGGGAGCGCCATATCCATATGCTCGGATGTTGCTTTTACAGAGATCCGGGAGGCCAACAACCGAACTAGGGCTGAGAAGTTACGGGCTGATAACCTGAAGGATGAGCTGGAAGAGGCCCGGGAGGGCTTCCGGACTGTCGAATCCGGGTTGAATGAGAAGCTGAAGGGAGAGCAGGACCGGGCTGATGGTCTTTCCAAAGAGGCGGAGAAGCTTAAAGCCGAACTTGCTGCAAAGGAGGATCTGAACAAGGAAGCTATCATCGCCGAGTTCAAGGCTAGCGACGTTTACGACTTTGAGGTGGCCCAGGCTGGGGTTCCTGAGGTCCGCAGAGCCTGGCTTGTTGCAGAGAGGCACATTAAATGTGATCCCCGACAAACTGGGATAGCTTCATCCGGGAGTTCCTTGCAGTGAAGCCAGCTGTCGAGCAGGGTCAGGGTGAACCGGAACCTTATGATGGCCCCAGCCCCAGTTTCCTTTAGATTTGCTGCAGCTTTGTTAAGCTTTTCAGGCCTTGCTCTTGTAATTTCCATTTTTTAGGATTTCTAATTCTCGTACTTTGATTCGAACTATTTATAATAATTGGACCTATCCGGATTGGTAGCAATCCGGATCTTGATTTTAATTCAACTTATGCTTTGTTAATTCACTTGTTTAGAAGATATCACACTTGTTTAACCTTTTGATCAGGGTTAGATGGCCAACCCGGGTCAGTTCGCTTTGTTGCTTGATCCGGATCCTTGGTTGGATTCTAACCGGAGTGGTTGCTGGCACTTAAAAAATGTTGTGCATGAATGATTTTAACCCGGGCTGTGGCTATGTCCCCCAACCCGGATTGGGTTTATAGTCGGTTTCCAAAGAATAAAAACCAAAAATATGAACTTTTTAAGTATACATACATATATTCAAAACCATGAACATCAAGAACAACACCAAAAAACTCAGAAAAATCGAGCCAAAAAAAACCCATCTTTCGTGCAAAAAGCATCGCAAAAACAAACAGAAATACGCAGATCTAAACAAAAGTAGCAACCAAACATTTATACCCAACACAAAACATACCAAAAGCACTATTTTGTACCATCAACTGACAGAGAATCGAAGCATGCAAAATTCGGCGAAAACCGAAATAACTCGAAGAAAAAATACGGTAAATCAAGAATGGAAAACGCGGAGAAACTTATAAATCACAGATGAGCGGAACAACGACGAACCAGCAGCGGAGAAATCCGACAGAAATGCAGCCCTTCGAAAAGCTTTGAGAAGAAAGGAGAGAAAACGATTGACTGTTCAGTTTTTGTGAGAATAAAAAAAAAGGGGGTGCAACCTTTTATAGGAGAGGTGAATTAAAGAGCCCCTGCCACGTGGCAGGGGGTGATTGGTCTGGGGAGTGGTTATAAAAGAGAAAGAAAAATATATATATATATACACACATATATACACATTTATGTATATACAAAAAAATGCATTTACACCCCATAATCATTATGGGGTGGTTTTTTAGGGAATAACTGCCAAAAATTCAAAAACTTGGGGGGGGAAGCTGAAAAATGTTACATATTCCAAAATTTATGCAGAATCTGAAGCCTCCTACCCGGATCATCTATACCTACCCGGGTATGAAAGAACCGGATCTTGGAGACATCAAAATAGCAGAATTTTCTATAATTCAGAAGTTTTCACCTACCTTAATCTGTATTGGCATCTAACACACCAGATCCGGATTGGGGGTAACCAGGGAGCAGGTTTTTTTTCTAAAGCAGCTAAAATCATCTACCTTAATCTGGATTGGCATCTAAGACACCAGATCCGGATTGGGGGGCAACCAGGGAGAAGATTTTTTCTAAATCAGCAAAATTCTTCTACCTTAATCCGGATCGACATCTACTATACCAGATCCGTATTGGGGGGCAACCGAGTGCAGAATTTTTTTCTAAAGTAGCCAAAGTCTCCTACCTTAATCCGGATTGGCATCTACTACACCAGATCCGGATTAGGGGCAACAAATATCAGAATTTTTTCTAAGGCAACAAAAGTCCATCTACCTTAATCCGGATCTATCCCATCAACACCAGACCCAGATTAGGGGGCAACAGAGGAACAAATTTTTTCTCCAAAAGCAACAGCTATGTGATACTACTCTACTCCCTCATCCAGAAAATCTGCATAAGGGAGTGGGGGGTAAATGATAGGGTATAAGCAACCTGGCTAGGGCCCAACCTGGATCTAAGGGGTATCAAGCTCAATTGACGGATCAAGACCCCCCTCACCCGACGCAATCAAGTGGAGAGACCCAGGCTCAGGGCCAACCTAGGACTTGGATCGTCCCCTAACTAGGATCCAGCCCATGACCTGGATCTCCTCCTAACTAGGGTCCAGCCCATGACCTGGATCACCTGCCTACCTAGATCCAACCCTAAACCAGGATCACCTTAAGGGGGGTCCCAGAAGCATACACACATTCCGCAAGCCGCCAAGGATGGGTATGTAGGCACGTGATAATGACAGCTATCAACAACCAATATATTAGACAAACACGTCGCGTGTCAAAAGGCCGTTAGGACACCCTGAAGGTGGTCCTCCCCTGGAAACATGTAGGCAATCCACTCAAGCCAGGCGTGCTCCTCCCCCAAGAACCAACGGCCCTGATCTAGAGGTAACAACCCCTAAACCCTACCTTTAGGCTATATATACCTCCAAAGATAAAGGGTTTAGGGGTTAGAAAAACACTTTCATTACACACTCTCTTACATACAGCCAATACACACACAACCACCTTAGCCCTCTCTATCTTCATCTTCCCCAACCAGCTTCTTATTCTTACATCGGAGGCGCCGCGGGGACAAAACCCCCCTCTGGTGTTGTTTTGCAGGCTCCCAATAACAGCTACACCACAAACACACTCAGAAGGTCCAGGAACGGCGCCGAAAGGAGCCGCCCCGCTCACCAGAGTTATCAGAAACTGCTGTTCCAATTCCGGTCTCTGAGCCTAACAAGGATTTGTTGAATCAGGTCCTCGACTCTTCACAACTTCTACCATAACAAATTTGCACTCCCTTATTGTTTTCTCAAATCATCCCACCGACCTCTGTTGTTTCTCGTTAAATTTATTCCATTCCATTCCATTCACCCTAACCAAACACAACATTAATGTACATTTATTATCTCGTGTAGCTAGATTTTATTTTATATAATTTATAATTACAACATAGATCAGCATTGCATTTGTGATATAATAAAGCAATCACTATTAAAATTGGATGGTTAATTGCCTTTAAATACCATGATGAATTTTACATAACATTTAAGAAGTTTCAGAGTAAAATCTAGAAAAAATAACTCAGAGAGTTGGGACTTGTTCAGCGGCTCTTCCAATGACAGTTAGCAAGTGATTGCCAAGGATCACTCTAATGAGCTAAGAGGTTCTCCACAGGTCCTTCTCCAGTTACATGAGCTTGTATAAAGAATCCGAGCATTGCAAACATTGCAAGTCTTCCATTCTTTATCTCCTTTACCTTAAGAAGTGTAGCCTGATCAGGATCATCTGCTAGTCCCAGTGGATCAAATGGACCTCCTGGATGAAGTTTGTCCTCAAAATCCTACAAACCAAGAAATTAGATATAAGAAAAATGCTTTAGAAAAAGCCAAAAGTGTTCCATTAACAATAGACTGCATACCAAGCCATTGGTAATCTTGTAGTACTCTGCGCCACCAAGAAGAACAACCTCAAAAACTATAGCAGGAACAAGATTAATGGGAATGTTCTTTCCAAAGTAATATACTCTAAGGCCCATTCAGCTTTCTTTTCTAGATTTAGCATCTCTGCTCCATGAAGGAACGTTCACAGAATGACGTCTACAGATGATATTCTCTAAGGCCCATTCAGCTTAATCCTAATCATGAAAGACTTTAAAAACAAAATTCAATAACTATCTTTTAATTCTAATTCGGTAATATTGGATATAAGAATCAAATCAATTATGTTTAAGTTTTTTTATAGTTGCTTGATCAATTACTATAAAATTGAAATCCTAATACAAAATTGTTTCCTGGAACTCTTTTCTTATAAATAAATAGACTCCTCAGACATACTTCTTCAATTTCATCCAACTTCTCAGACATACTTCTTCAATTTTAACCAATGGCTACAAAATCAAGGTCTCTAGATGTTCCGTCAGCGAAAGCTTGTTATTCCAAATCAAGATCTCTGCATTTTCCTTTATCAAAAGCTTGTTATACATCCAAATCAAGGTCTATGCATGTTCCTTCATCAAAATCTTGTTATACATCAAAACCTAGCACTAAATCAAAACCTAACTGTACCCCTCATTGTCTTCCGTTCTCCGACTTGAACAAAATTATTAAGCCTATTAAGATAATGTACATGGATGTACGAGTACATCTTTCTCAATTTATTTGATGGGTAGACAATCTCGATTTTGACAAGCATGATCATCAAAAAAAGCTCTCGATCAATCATCGAAGCCTAGGTTCAGCTACGACGTGCATGATCGTAGAAAAAATACGATGATAAATCAAAGCCTCTTTTCAACAATGCCAGTGACAAATCAAAATCTCTTTTCAGCAATGCAGGTGATGAATCAAAGCCTATTTTAAACTATCGATGTTATCCATTCTCGCATATGAACAAGTGTGATTGTGAAGATGGTAACAAAATTATATTGCCTTAAGCTGTTCTTGACGTAGTCATATCCATGAGAAATTTTGAATACCCCAATGCTTTTAAGATCATAAACCCCTTGGTGCATAAATATTTGCATTGTGGAGTTCTAGAGTATACTGCAGAGGACGGTAATGTGTATCTTCCTAACTGGATGATGAATAATTTATTGTTACAAAAAGGCCAACTTGTTAATTTTGAGTGCGCTACTCTTCCGAAAGGCACATTGTTGAAAATACAACCACATAATATTAAATTTATCATGAATCTTTTAAATTCGAGATAAGCCATGGAAAAAATCTTGAAAGAATTTACATTTGTTACTACTGAAGATACTATTAGGGTAAATTATGAAAATTAGAATTATTGTCTCGATATTTTTGAAGCGAGGCAAAAGAAGGATGTGTCTTTAATCGAGAGACACTGGATCATGAAGAGCCCGAGAAACTCAAACCAGAGGGTGAACAAGTTGAAAATGCGACACTGGAAAAAAATACAGTTTTCAAACCTGGTATTTCTAGGCGATTGGATAAGAATGACGAGAAGTTGGTTGTTTCTTTTAGAAAATATTCTAGGAGGCATGTTCGTGGCTTCGATGGTAACTACTCCGCAGGCAAAAACAGAGGAAGTCGAATACATGAAGGAGGAGGCATGAGACAACATTGAAGAGACAAAAAGAAGTTTATCTTTCTAATATACATAATTTTGCTATTTAATTGAATCATATACTATTATTTTTTTTGTAATTTTAGTTTATTTCAGATTTCCAATGCATTGTGTTTTCTTATTATGTTGGCAAAGAAGTTTTTTATTGTATAAATTTTAATTCATGAAACGCTATCCTGAATCATGCCAAATCATGCCAAAAAATAATATTGCATGCTCGTCTCCATTCTCATACTTTGTCTTTGAACAAGACATATTGATATGCTTGATTTGTTTTGGAAAATTCTATTTGGCCTTGATGTTATTTTCTTTAGTTCAAATAAATAAATATCTCAGGTACAGACTAAATTGAAGTTATCCAATATTGTTTTGCGTTTGATTCTCGTATACCTCGAGAGTTATTAGATAATGAAGACTACTACTAAAATATGGGATGAATTGATCCCATATTAAGATTATACCCGTGCTGTAAACTTTCTGAAATATTTTGCTTTTGTCGAAGGGAAGCTACGACAATTGAAAGTTGCAAAAATCATCATGTCTGACAATTGAAATCATATTCCAGTTTTTTATAATAATTTATCATTGTTCTGATTTGTGTGTTTACAGCGTTTGCTGAAGACCATGTTTCGTTACTACAATACACACACTTGCGAGATGGAACACTGTCAATTTAAACTATTTACCAGTAATTTATTTATATTTAAACTCACCTCGAACTTAAGTAAGTACTAGTTTACCTGACAGGAAAAACTTTCATTCATAATTTGATCGAGTAGTTGAGTCTTTTTAAATTACGCGAGTCTTTCTACATCACTGACAGAGGAAATCGGGGTAAAGCTCTCCCGTTAAACCAACGATAATGTTAAGTGTGACGAGGTAAGTCGTACTGCTCTGTTCTGTTCAAGTGCCATGTTCTACATTTCAGATGAACAACTTTATGACTGTACTGCTTTGTTATGTTCAAGTGCCATGTTCTACATTTCTTCAATTATTAGCACCTAAGTTTCCTTGCATATATTCGGTTAGAATTTTAGTATCCGTCACCGTTTGCTTGCATATTGCTTGGAATCTCTTTTTTATTTTATAAATATTTGAAAATTGTGTTTGGCAATTAAATAACAGCAAAACTTATTATTATTCATTTTTAATAGGAACATTCCTAAAATTTTAATAGGAACACATTCTCTCCATTTTTAATAGGAAACTTAAGAAAATTTTAACGGATTGACTTTTCGTCTAATATTGTGCATGTTTGGGTTACCATATTTTGGTCATATTTGAGTACAAAGCTCATTATACAATTATGTTGGTTGTTTGGCAAATTATTAAAATTGTCATATTCAACTCATTTTCCTTCAGCATTTGAAAGTTAGGGTAGGCTAACTGTAATGGCCCGCACTTCCGGACTATTAATTCTAAATCGAAACTAAAATAAAAATAGATTCTTATTTAGATAATTCTATTATAAAGGAGACTATTACAAAAGCGCAGTTAACGGAAGTCCAAAAGTCAATCTACTCTAAACCTAAATCCTCAAACTCCAATGCTATCCATTTTGAATCTTACACAAAACCCTGAAATATTAAAAGAATGAGCGGCGAAGCCCAGCAACAAACCAATCAATCCAACTAGTAGGCCAAGTAACACATACACATATAACAAAATACGACAATATATACGATACAATTTACATATACGAAACAAACACTTTTGTTGCATATTCTTATTCTTATTCGATACATACGATATACATAACACATAAACAACAATAATTCAAAATCCATAATCCATGTCAATGTGACGACTGAGAATTTTGCGACGTAATTAAGTGAATAAAGTATGTGTTATGTGATGTGATTATAATTATGTGACTAAGTGATGATTATTTGTCTTATCTGTATACTAGAGTTTAGGAGCGTGGATAAAAAATGTTCCAATTTAAAGAGTCAGCTTATAAGATAAGCTGTGGTGTCGGGCCGTCAGGTAGAACAGAACCCGCCCTAATATGGAGTTAAAGAATATAAAATGTGAATTATGTGTGATTGAATGAAATGAATGAGTAAATAAAGTATTTCGTCCTAAGTGACGTGTTGATTGGTAAAGACGTTGAGAAGCGTAATCAAAAGGCTGAGCGTCGGGCCGTCAGGCTAAACGTGACCAGATACGCGTAAAAGAGGATAAAGATTAAAGAGGGATAGATTCTATGATCAGACCTGAGTCGTTATGTGACTGTATATGTGTGATTGCTTGACTGAGTACATGACTATGTGTTCAGTGTCAATTTTGTGAATTTTAAAGGAATTATGTGATTTAAATAAAGGTTTAATTAACCTTCGCGCATTTTTATAAAATCATTCGAGTAAGATAAAAATATGGGATTTGTTTTGTTATCTTCGTAATGGTCCTAGAGACTTTTTAAAAATGATGAGTGAATTTGATAGTTGATCTTTGCATTTTTAAATTGATTTTATGTGAAAAATGTATTTATTAAAGCAAGTTTGCGAAATTCATATAAAATCAACCGTTCGCTCAAATTCTTATTATGAATAATGGATAAAAAGCTAATTTCGAGACCTACATGTTAAAATTGTCATTTTCGATAATTCTCGACTTTTCGAGAGAGATATATTTTATATTTGAATTTTGTTGCATTTGAGTAAAAAGAGAAAGAATGTGTGATCCAAAAAGGAATTAATAGATTACCATTTTGCCCTTGCTTTGGTGGAGTATAAAATCACCCCTCCCCCATTTTCTTTTTCTTTCCCGTGCACTCACTCTTTCCTCTCTTCTCTTTTCTTTCCTCTCTCTCTCGAACACTCTCACTCACTCTCTCTCGGCTTTCTCATCTCTCACCTCTCTCACTTGCATGCAACCATCAAAACATACTTAAACACAAAGATATTGCTACCTTTAGTTGTTATTTTCGGTATACACTTCGATTCCTATTTGCATGTAAGTAATTATAAAAGTTTTGTTGGTTAATCACTATGGTAATGTTCAAGAAAAACCATTTCTTGATGCATAACCAAGAGAGTGAATTCAAGCATGTTTAGAGGTCATAAACTCGAGAAGAGACCCGTTATGGGCTCTCTCAAGTTCGGCCACCACCAGCCATGATCCAAAGGAGAGCCGGTGGATTTTCCATTGTGTGATCATTTGATTTTAGCTTTGCATGTTATGATTTCTTGAAGATTTGAAAAAGGGTTTTGTTTCTTTGATGAAAATCGAGTGTATGCTTGATAAAATGATTCCATTGATTGTGTTAGGAAGTAAATGAATGTGTGCAAATGATTGTTGCTTAGAAAATCAAAAATTAAGGTTTGTATGTGGATTTTTGCTTTGGCTTTTTGCTAATTAAGAAGAGGAATTTGATTTTTGTGAGATAATCTTGGTAAATACTAAGTTTATATGGCATAAAAGTGATTGCATGTTAGTTTTAAAGAAGATCAAGATATGCATGTCATTGATTTGTCCTTGAGATGTAAATTTGAGTTTTTGCCGAATGGGAATTTAGTTAAAAAGGGATTAATTTGATGAATAAGTGGATGCATGTTGTGATTTAGGTGAAATTCGATTGTGTTAAGGAATTTAGTTGGTTTACTTGATGAAAATAAAGTGTTTGATATAATGATGAGTTGAAAGTGAATTGCATGCAAGCATGTATGTATGATTTGGTTCGAATTATTGTTGATAAAATGAGATGTAGTTTAATTGTTGGATTATGCTATGATTAAGGATGCACGGTGTAATTTTGAGAAATTTGATTGTATATATATATAATCATGGTTCGAATTTTTATGATTTAAAGAAAGGGGAATGATTCTTTAATGGGTTTTGAATGAGTTATGTGGTTATATGATTTAAAGTACGTATTTGATTGATTTTGTGTGATAAGGTCGAATAGGCCATAGGGATTAAGAGTCAAAAAATTGATTTTGATGATCACAAGGATGATTGAAAGTGTATAAATGAATATCTATGAATTTGTTTGCTTAATTGTAGTATGTGGTTCGAATTAAGGAACAAAGGAAAAAGGGAACTAAGTTGAATGATTTTAAAAGATATAAGTGATAGTTATGGACGTAAATGTTTGGTTGTGAATAAATCTTGTACTCGTACGAGTTATATTAGTGTGATTTGAAAAATAGCCAAGGTTAAGCGAGTACGCTTTGATTGTTAAGTATATAAGGGTATAAAAGCTACGAGAAAGGGATATGCTATATGCTATGTGCTATGTGCTTATATGTATAAGCTATATTCGTATACTCGAGTCAAAGATATAATCGAGTTATCGTATAGAGTGATCGTTCCGGGAACGAGAGTTGAGAATCTGATTAAGATTTTGGTTTTATTGTAGATTCGGAGCGTGAGGGCATTCAGGCTAGGAAAGGAAAGGATTTACTAGGTGGCAGTAGTTCAACCTTCAGGAAAGCAAATTCAGGAAAGTAACTCTGATTGCTTGTGTAATTGGCTATAAATAGAATGTTGTTCATAGCATGTAGAGTATTGAACTGTTTAAGTATGAAACCCTCATTTTATGAAACCCTGATATTGATTTGAAGTACCCTTGTTCTTGATAACCTGTTATTGATAAGCCTATTAATTTCACCCTTTGATAATCTGTCTTTTCTGTTCAAGTTACCTATTAAGCCATGAATTATATTGAACCTTTTAATTATCTTTGTTAACCCTGTTTAATGATATCCCGTTTCTCTTGATCACCCTATTGATCCCTAAATCAATGCTGATCCTTCTAATTTAGTGCTTTGTTATCCTTGATACAGAATTCTTATGAATTGTTCCTTGCGTATCTTTGAATCACTCCCTGAACTTTATTTCCTTAAAATTTGAATTAAGAATGAGTTTTGATTTGAAAAGTCCGAATGATTTTAAATGCTTGGTAATGATAAAATGAATTTTAGAAAACCTAATTGTTTTTCCAACTCAAGGTTTTCCAAATAAATTCCTGATGGATTGGATTGGGACGTAAGAGGCTAGTGGGACTAGTCCAGTCATGGTAAGAGGCTAGCGGGGCTAGTCCAACTTAATTCTGGAATTATGCCGAATGGTACCTTAAAGACCGGAATGGAGGTTGATACGGGATGATCACCCGTATATAATGAAATGGAAAGATAAAGTGATCCAATCAAGGGTTCTAATTGATTATTTAAAAGGGAACTGAAACTTTTGTTCAGTAAATTGATTTTGAAAATGAAAATGGTTTATATTGCCTTAAAAATAGTTGATTATGTTATTGTGGAGCTTAAAGCTCGAGAACCCTGATTCTTGAAATTGTTGATCATATGATTGATTCTATATCTTGAAATACTGTTGCTTTCCTCTATCAAAAGATCTATTTTGATCCTGCAATGATTTGTGATGAATGTCGGCTTTCGTCCTGCTTTTAGCCTTGTTCCTTGAAAACCCCATACTATTCTTCAGAAACCTTTCCTTAACCCAAAAAGATGGAAATCTGCCACCTAGATTAAATAAAGTAGAATGCCCTAGTTTGTTAAAGCATATTGTGATTTGATATTGTAGAACTGCTATATAGTTACTTGCTGAGTTTTATACTCATTTGTTTTGTCTTAATCTGACCATGGCAGTTAAGCAAGAAGATGGCCTGACTTAGGCGCACTGCTCGTAAGAGCGTACCTGGTGGTCCCTACCGTGTTGAGGGCTTCCGGTTTCCAGAGCAGGTAGTGGTAATCATGAGTGAGCTCGAACCTAGAAAGAAGTGTATAAAGATACAATGGGTTATCTGTCGGTTCCCAGCCGGAATCGATGTTGGTTATCTAATAATATTTTGGGTTTGTAAGTTATATTTTATGATTGGTAGTTGTGATCTTGTCTCATACTTTATCCTGTTGATCCTGTTAGTAGATAATTGGGGTTTATGCATATTTAATTATTAGATTAGAGGTGTGTGAGTCCTCATTTCCTAACCCCGAGATTGAGGGCATCACAAGTTGGTATCAGAGCTACAAGATCTAGTCCCTGAGACAAGTTAGGATTTAAAAAGGGGTATTTTGGGAATATATCTATATCGCGAGAGAGTTCGACTCATATAGAGTTGAGTTAGACTATTAGGTATAGTCTAAGGAAAGTGTTTATTGGTAAAGCGGAAACTAGAGTTAGGGTGTGAGTTAGCTGGAAGCTTTATTTAACCCTAACATTATTTCTTGGTTGCTGTTTTGTGTTTTCTCTCAGGATCCTAGTAGTGGTAGTGACTCAGACTCAGAGATTAGTTTGACTGGTACCCCTGTGGACCCCGTTCCACCCTCTTCAGAGGAGCCTGTGTATGTTAGTTCAGACCCAGAGGAGGACCCTTCTGAGAGTAGTGAGATCCCCATGCAGATTTCACCCTTGAGGCATGATTCAGAGACCCCTGCCCCTGAGCCAGAGTCCGAGATGCCTAAGACTGTTCCTGTCAGTGTTGGTGGCAAGTTAGCCCAGGACCGAGACTTTGTGTACTCCCGCATTCCTGAGTTGGGAGCTTTGGTAGATAGGTTGATTCAGGATTCTAGGCAGAGGACTTCAGTGGCGATGGAGGAGTGGAGAGCTAGGATTCAGTTGGTGGAGCAGGTTGCTAGGTGAAGATTAGATGAGGGACCATCCACTAGTGATGCTGATGCTGAGGCCCGGAGGCTGCATAAGATCATTCGCTGGATGTTGGTTGTGTTGAGTGAGATTCTAGATGATTAGACGAGACTGTTGGTTGAGCCCGTAGATTGTTGTTGTTTTTCAGCGCTGGTAGGCTTTGGGATACTTGGTCAGATGCCGGGATCCCTTTTTCATTTATCTTGTTGTATTTCAGACCAGTGTTGTAGTAGTAGTAGTTGGAAGTTAGGGGTAGATAGGGGGATGTTTTCCAGTTTTTCCTCTGTTTAACCCTGCTATTTATTGTACCTTGTTTCAGAACCTTAATATCCAGAATATTCTCTATGTACCCTTTGATTAAATAATTCTATTGTCATTGTTTCCATTGTGCACCTTGATTATCTTATAAACTGTTCTCAATGACATGCTTTAATACAACCATGTTTTCGTACAACCATGTTTTAAAGTTCATAAATCCTATTCCGTTCCATGGTAAAACAACACTAATATGAGAATTATGTAGTAATAAGGATTGCATGTGCAAATTGGGTAAAACTTAAAACCCACAAAAGAGATTTCATAGAAATTGTTGTTATATATACATGCCATGCTATCGTATTGCTAAATAATTGCTCAATCAGGTTTGTAAGAAATGGCCAACTCACCAGATCACCAAGAAGAAGAAATTCCCACCCCAGACCCAGAAATAAACCCAGAAACCACTATGATGAGCAGACTTGCTCAGCTTTTGCAACAACCTGTGGCCCCTAAAGTTGGAAATTTCAAGCACTTTCAATCTGTTCATCCCCCAGAGTTCTTAGGTTTGCCAGACCCGATTAAAGCTTAGTCATGGTTAAGAGAGATGGAAAAAGCCTTTGAGTTAGCAGAAGTTAAGCATGATAAGAAAGCTCAGTACGCAAGTTATTATTTGAAAGATGAAGCAAGTTTCGGGTGGGAGTCTTCTAAGGCGTTGTTGGAAGGCAAAGACTTATCTTGGGAGAAGTTTACCGAGATGTTTCTGGAAAAGTATTTGCCAAGCTATATGCAAGATCAATTGGAGATGAAATTTCGGGATCTTAGGCAGGAAGAAATGTCGGTAGCAGAATATGAAGTGAAGTTTTCAGAATTGTCAAGGTTCGTACCCGAGTACGTGAATACGGAAGCGAAGAAGGCTAAGAGGTTCCAGCAGGGACTCAAGCCATGGATTAGAAGTCAAATAGCAATGTTGGAGATTAAGAACTATGCTGCATTGGTTCAGAAAGCAATGATAGTGGAAGGTGAGCGGGAAGCTGCTCGAAGAGAAAATGAAGGAAGAAAGAGGAAGTTTGAAAGCTCTGAGCAAGAGCAAGGAAGCTCAAAGTTCAGAGGGAAGTTTGGGAAGAATGGTGGAGGTCAGAACCAAAAGTTCCAGAAGTTTAGACCCGGGAATGGAGCTCAGAAGAACCGTTTCCAGAAAGCTGGACAACCGGAGAAGGATAGCAGACCTCAGATACAAGAATACAGGAACTGTGGAAAGAGACACCTGAGGAGGTGTAATAAGCTGTATATAACGTGTTATTAGTGCAACCAGAAGGGGCATTATTCTTCAGAATGTCCAAGTGGAGTAAGGAAGCCTGATTTAGCTTGTTTCAAGTGTGGCAAAGTGGGCCATATGGCCAGGAATTGTAAGGAGCCTGTGCAGAAGGCTAATGTTCTCAGAATTGTTGGACCACCGTCTCTCCCAGCACCATCAGCTCAACCCAGAGCTCGAACCTTTAGCATGACAATGAAAGATGCGGTGCAACAGGTGGACGTGGTAGCAGGTATGCTTGTTATAAACTCAGTAGAAGTAAAAGTTTTGATGGATTTTGGAGCAACTAGATCTTTTATCTCTGAAAGTATTCTTGATAAGTTAAATTGTGTTGCGTACCCTCTAGAGCCTAATTTGATTATAGAGGTAGCAAATCAAGAGAAAGTTGTTGTTAATAAGATTTGTCCTGATTGTGATGTGTCTATAGAAGGTCGGCACTTTTCTGCTGACTTAATTCCTTTTAAGTTAGGAGAATTTGACGGCTATACTAGGAATGAATTGGTTGTCAAACCATGAGGCGCAAATAGAATGTAAAAGTAAGAAGGTGAAGTTAAGAACCAAGGATGGTGAGGAAGTGATATTTAAAGGAAAGAGGCAAGAGAAGAAATTTCTAACGGCTATTGAGGCAAGAAGATTAATGCGTCAAGGATGCGAAGTTTATTTGGCTCATGTCACGGACATGGAGAAAGAATCTGTAAAGATCGACAATATTCCGGTAGTAAGAGATTTCCCGGATGTGTTTCCTGATGAATTGCCTAGACTACCTCCAGACAGAGAGATCGAGTTTACGATTGACTTGGCTCCTGGTACGGAACCAGTGTCAAAAGCTCCCTATCGCATGGCACCGGTCGAGATGAAGGAATTGGCAGCTCAGTTGCAAGAGTTGTTGGACAAAGGAGTGATCCGACCGAGTGTATCCCCGTGGGGCGCACCGGTGTTATTTGTAAAGAAAAAGGATGGAAGTATGCGGTTGTGCATCGATTACCGTGAGCTGAATAAGTTGACGATCAAGAATAAGTACCCCCTACCGCGGATCGATGACTTGTTTGACCAGTTAAAAGGAGCCTCGTGTTTCTCAAAGATTGATTTAAGATCTGGGTATCATCAGTTAAAGATTAAAGCGGAAGATATACCCAAGACATCGTTCCGAATGAGATACGGATATTATGAGTTTTTGGTAATGACATTTGGCTTGACGAATGCGCCAGCTGCATTTATGGATCTTATGAACAGAGTATTCAAGCAGTATTTGGATAAGTTCGTTATTGTGTTTATCGACGATATACTGATTTACTCCAAGACGGAAGAAGATCATAAGGAGCATTTGAGAATTTCCTTGGAAATTCTGCGAAAAGAGAAACTGTATGCGAAGTTTTCAAAGTGTGAATTTTGGCTAAAGGAAGTGCAATTTCTCGGTCATGTAGTTAATAAAGAAGGAATTAAAGTGGACCCAGCCTAGATAGAAGCTGTAATGAATTGGGGAAGACCCAAGACTCCGACGGAAGTCAGAAGTTTTCTGGGATTGGCCGGATACTATAGAAGATTTGTGCAAGATTTCTCAAAGATTGTTGTTCCGTTGACAAAGTTGACGAGAAAGAATGAGAAGTTTGTTTGGACAGAAAAGTGTGAGGATAGTTTTCAAGAGTTAAAGAAGAGATTGGTAACCGCCCCAGTGTTGGTATTACCAGATGACAAAGGAGAATTTGTGATATTCAGTGATGCTTCATATAAAGGACTTGGATGTGTATTAATGCCACACGGGAAGGTAATAGCATATGCGTCAAGACAACTCAAGTCGCACGAGCAGAAGTATCCAACACACGATTTGGAATTGGCAGCAATTGTGTTTGCTCTTAAGATTTGGAGGCATTATTTGTACGGGGAAAAATGCGAGATTTATACGGATCATAAAAGTTTAAAGTATATCTTTACTCAGAAAGAATTGAATATGCGACAAAGAAGATGGTTGGAATTGATCAAAGATTATGATTGTGCGATAAACTATCATCCTGGAAAGGCAAATGTGGTAGCTGACGCTTTAAGCCGAAAAGAAAGGTTGAATATGTTAACATCATCGGAAGAATTAATCAAAGACTTTGAAAAGATGGAAATAGAGGTGCAAACTCCAGAATGTGGAGGTGAAGCTATATATGCAATGCTGTTTCAACCTGAAATTTTGGAAAAGATTCGATGCTGTCAAGAGCAAGTGATGAGTCGCGAAAAGGATAAGTTGACGGGAGAAGAAATTAAAGCTCAGAAGGATGGAAAAGGAATATACCGTGTTAACTCACGTATTTGGATACCTAATGTCGTGGAACTAAAGCACGAGATTTTGCAAGAAGCGCATAACTCGAGATTTTCAATTCACCCTGGAAGTACGAAGATGTACCAGGATTTAAAAAAAATTATTGGTGGCCAAACATGAAAAAGGAAATTGCGGAATGGATAAGTAAATGTTATACGTGCCAAAGAGTTAAAGCGGAACATCAAAGGCCAAGCGGATTGCTTCAGCCACGGGACATACCCGAATGGAAATGGGAACATATAGCGATGGATTTCGTGGTAGGATTACCTAAAACCAAGTCAAATCACGATGCGATTTGGGTGGTAATCGATCGGTTGGCAAAAGTCAGCACATTTCTTGCCGATAAACGAAAGGTTTTCATTAGAGAGGTTGGTCAAATTGTATCTGGATGAGATCGTGATGCGTCATGGAGTTCCTGTATCTATCGTATCTGATAGAGATCCAAAGTTTAATTCAAGGTTTTGGCGACAATTCCATGATCATTTGGGAACGAAACTGAAAATGAGTACGGCATATCATCCGCAGACAGACGGACAAAGTGAAAGAATAATTCAGACGATTGAAGATATGTTGCGAACCTGTGTAATAGATTTCAAAGGAAATTGGGACAATCATTTGCCCTTAATTGAATTTTCCTACAACAACAGTTATCACGCGAGTATTGACATGCCGCCTTATGAAGCGTTGTACGGAAGAAAGTGTAGATCCCCTACTTATTGGGACGAAGTTAGTGAGCGCAAGTTAATTGGCCCAGAGCTAGTTCAGCAAACGAAGGAAAAGGTTGAAATGATTCAAAAGAGATTAATTGCAGCTCAAGATCGACAGGCAAAGTACGCAAATCAAGAACGGAAAGATGTGCAATTCGAAACTGGAGACAAAGTCTTGTTAAAGATATCTCCTTGGAAAGGTTTAACTCGTTTTGGAAAGAAAGGAAAGCTGAGTCCAAGGTACATTGGACCATTTGAAGTATTGCGACAAGTTGGGAAAATGGCATATAAATTGGCGCTGCCGCCGCAAATGCAACATCTGCACAATGTGTTTCATGTATCTCTCTTGAAGAAGTATAATGCTGATGCGAGCCATGTGATCGAGTTGGAACCAGTGGAAATCCAACCAGATTTGTCCTATGTGGAACAACCAATGCGAATTTTGGATCGAAAAGAAAGGACGCTTAGAAATAAAGTTGTACCTCTAGTTAGAGTGTTGTGGAGAAATCCATTAGTCGAAGAATCGACTTGGTAATTAGAAAGCAAAATGAAAGAAAAGTATCCCCATCTATTTGCTTAGATTAGATTCTGGGGACATAATCCTTTTAAGGAGGGTAGATTGTGACGACTGAGAATTTTGTGACGTAATTAAGTTAATAAAGTATGTGTTATGTGATGTGATTATAATTATGTGACTAAGTGATGATTATTTGTCTTATCTGTATACTAGAGTTTAGGAGCGTGGATAAAAAACGTTCCAATTTAAAGAGTCAGCTTAAAAGATAAGCTGTGGTGTCGGGCCGTCAGGTAGAACGGAACCCGCCCTAATATGGAGTTAAAGAATATAAAATGTGAATTATGTAGTGATTGAATGAAATGAATGAGTAAATAAAGTATTTCGTCCTAAGTGACGTGTTGATTGGTAAAGACGTTGAGAAGCGTAATCGAAACGCTGAGCGTCGGGCCGTCAGGCGGAACGTGACCCGGTACGCAGTAAAAGAGGATAAAGATTAAAGAGGGATAGATTCTATGATCAGACCTGAGTCGTTATGGGATTGTATATGTGTGATTGCTTGACTGAAGTGCATGACTATGTGTTCTGTGTCAATTTTGTGAATTTTAAAGGAATTACGTGATTTATAAAATCATTCGAGTAAGATAAAAACATGGGATTTGTTTTGTTATCTTCGTAATGTAACTAGAGACTTTTTAAAATTGATGAGTGAATTTGATAGTTGATCTTTGCATTTTTAAATTGATTTTATGTGAAAAATGTATTTATTAAAGCAAGTTTGCGAAATTCATATAAAATCAACCATTCGCTCAAATTCTTATTATGAGTAATGGATAAAAAGCTAATTTCGAGACCTACGTGTTAAAATTATCATTTTCGATAATTCTCGACTTTTCGAGAGAGATATATTTTATATTTGATTTTGTTGCATTTGAGTAAAAAGAGAAAGAATGTGTGAGCCAAAAAGGAATTAATAGATTACCATTTTGCCCTTGCTTTGGTGGAGTATAAAATCACCCCTCCCCCCCCATTTTCTTTTTTCTTTCCCGTGCACTCACTCTTTCCTCTCTTCTCTTTTATTTCCTCTCTCTCTCGAACACTCTCTCTCACTCTCTCTCGGCTCTCTCATCTCTCACCTCTCTCACTTGCATGCAACCATCAAAACATACTCAAACACAAAGATATTGCTACCTTTAGTTGTTATTTTCGGTATACACTTCGATTCCTATTTGCATGTAAGTAATTATAAAAGTTTTGTTGGTTAATCACTATGGTAGTGTTCAAGAAAAACCATTTCTTGATGCATAACCAAGAGAGTGAATTCAAGCATGTTTGGAGGTCATAAACTCGAGAAGAGACCCGTTATGGGCTCTCTCAAGTTCGGCCACCACCGACCATGATCCAAAGGAGAGCCGGTGGATTTTCCATGGTGTGATCATTTGATTTTAGCTTTGCATGTTATGATTTATTGAAGATTTAAAAAGGGTTTTGTTTCTTTGATGAAAATCGAGTGTGTGCTTGATAAAATGATTCCATTGATTGTGTTAGGAAGTAAATGAATGTGTTCAAATGATTCTTGCTTAGAAAATCAAAAATTAAGGTTTGCATGTGGATTTTTGCTTCGACTTTTTGCTAATTAAGAAGAGGAATTTGATTTTTGTGAGATAATCTTGGTAAATACTAAGTTTATATGGCATAAAAGTGATTGCATATTAGTTTTAAAGAATATCAAGATATGCATGTCATTGATTTGTCCTTGAGATGTAAATTTGAGTTTTTGCCGAATGGGAATTTAGTTAAAAAGGGATTAATTTGATGAATAAGTGGATGCATGTTGTGATTTAGGTGAAATTCGATTGTGTTAAGAAATTTAGTTGGTTTACTTGATGAAAATGAAGTGTTTGATATAATGATGAGTTGAAACTGAATTGCATGCAAGCATGTATGTATGATTTGGTTCGAATTATTGTTGATAAAATGAGATGTAGTTTAATTGTTGGATTATGCTATGATTAAGGATGCATGGTGTAATTTTGAGAAATTTGATTGTATATATATATAATCATGGTTCGAATTTTTATGATTTAAAGAAAGGGGAATGATTCTTTAATGGTTTTTGAATGAGTTATGTGGTTGTATGATTTAAAGTACGTATTTGATTGATTTTGTGTGATAAGGCCGAATAGGCCATATGGATTAAGAGTCAAAAACTTGATTTTGATGATCACAAGGATGATTGAAAGTGTATAAATGAATATCTATGAATTTGTTTGCTTAATTGTAGTATGTGGTTCGAATTAAGGAACAAAGGAAAAAGGGAACTAAGTTGAATGATTTTAAAAGATATAAGTGATAGTTATGGACGTAAATGTTTGGTTGTGAATAAATCTTGTACTCGTACGAGTTATATTAGTGTGATTTGAGAAATAGCCAAGGTTAAGCGAGTACGCTTTGATTGTTAAGTATATAAGGGTATAAAAGCTACGAGAAAGGGATATGCTATATGCTATGTGCTATGTGCTTATATGTATAAGCTATATTCGTATACTCGAGTCAAAGATATAATCGAGTTATCGTATAGAGTGATCGTTCCGGGAACGAGAGTTGAGAATCTGATTAAGATTTTGGTTTTATTGTAGATTCGGAGCGTGAGGGCATTCAGGCTAGGAAAGGAAAGAATTTACTAGGTGGCAGTAGTTCAACCTTCAGGAAAGCAAATTCAGGCAAGTAACTCTGATTACTTGTGTAATTGGTTATAAAGAGAATGTTGTTCATACCATGTAGAGTATTGAACTGTTTAAGTATGAAACCCTCGTTTTATGAAACCCTGATATTGATTTAAAGTACCCTTGTTCTTGATAACCTGTTATTGATAAGCCTATTGATTTCACCCTTTGATAATCTGTCTTTTTTGTTCAAGTTACCTATTAAGCCATGAATTATATTGAACCTTTTAATTATCTTTGTTAACCCTGTTTAATGATATCCTGTTTCTCTTGATCACCCTATTGATCCCTAAATCAATGCTGATCCTTCTAATTTAGTGCTTTGTTATCCTTGATACAAAATTCTTATGAATTGTTCCTTCCGTATCTTTGAATCACTCCCTGAACTTTGTTTCCTTAAAATTTGAATTAAGAATGAGTTTTGATTTGAAAAGTCCGAATGATTTCAAATGCTTGGTAATGATAAAATGAATTTTAGAAAACCTAATTGTTTTTCCAACTCAAGGTTTTCCAAATGAATTCCTGATGGATTGGATTGGGACGTAAGAGGCTAGTGGGACTAGTCCAGTCATGGTAAGAGGCTAGCGGGGCTAGTCCAGCTTAAGGCTGAAATTATGCCGAATGGTACCTTAAAGACCGGAATGGAGGTCGATACGGGCTTATCACCCGTATATAATGAAATGGAAAGATAAAGTTATCCAATCAAGGGTTCTAATTGATTATTTAAAAGGGAACTGAAACTTTTGTTCAGTAAATTGATTTTGAAAATGAAAATGGTTTATATTGCCTTGAAAAGAGTTGATTATGTTATTGTGGAGCTTAAAGCTCGAGAACCCTGATTCTTGAAATTGTTGATCATATGATTGATTCTATATCTTGAAATACTGTTGTTTTCCTCTTTCAAAAGATCTATTTTGATCCTGCAATGATTTGTGATGAATGTCGGCTTTCGTCCTGCTTTGAGCCTTGTTCTTTGAAAGCCCCATACTATTCTTCAGAAACCTTTCCTTAACCCAAAAAGATGGAAATCTGCCACCTAGATTAAATAAAGTAGAATGCCCTAGTTTGTTAAAGCATATTGTGATTTGATATTGTAGAACTGCTATATAGTTACTTGCTGAGTTTTATACTCATTTGTTTTGTCTTAATCTAACCATGGCAGTTAAGCAAGAAGATGGTCAGGCTTAGGTGCACTGCTCGTAAGAGCGTACCTGGTGGTCCCTACCGTGTTGAGGGCTTCCTGTTGCCAGAGCAGGTAGTGGTAATCATGAGTGAGCTCGCGCCTAGAAAGAAGTGTATAAAGATACAATGGGTTATCTGTCGGTTCCCATCCGGAATCGATGTTGGTTATCTAATAATATTTTGGGTTTGTAAGTTATATTTTATGATTGGTAGTTGTGATCTTATCTCATACTTTATCCTGTTGATCCTGTTAGTTAGATAATCGGGGTTTATGCATATTTAATTATTAGATTAGAGGTGTGTGAGTCCTCATTTCCTAACCCCGAGAGTGAGGGCGTCACAGTCACGACCACTACAACCCGGAGATAACGGTTCTAAATTTTCTGAAAAACTGTCACTATAATCCGGTGACTGCGGTCCTAAGTTCTTATTCGATATTTTCACAAAACATGACACAAATCAAAAATTCAAAATTATCGTTGAGACAACAGACGTATACATCGATACACATTATATATCATATAATACTTTCAAATATATCATCACTTAGCCCGAATTTTGATAATCAAATATAGACACATGACTTACAATTTCGAAAATACTAGCAAGATCGATCGAAAACTTACCTCAAAGCCTGACCAGATCTGAATATAGCCTTTTTGACCCTATAAACGACGTTATCTTGAAAAACACGAAACATGAAAGTTGTAGAGAACAAAAAAATCTTTCCGAAAAGTCCAGAATCACTGAATTCTGACCTACGATGAATTTTTTACGAATTTTACAAGACTGCTGATTTATGCTGCGAAGAGCCCTACGAATTTTAATAATTAAAACGAGGAAAACGAATATGGTATATTTATAACGATACAAAAACCTATATTTTAACTTAAGTTATCCATATTAGAAATTGATCCAAATTTTAGGCCCATTAGTCTGATCAAATTTTAAATCCTAGTTCCTATCTAAATTTAATCTCTTTTTATTTTATTATTCTATTATTAATCGAATTCTAAATATTATGGATATTACACTAACATTCGGTCATTTTACTTTTTCATTCTGCCAAGTCCCAGCACAATCTGCTAGCTTTGCTACGCTTTTTTTATTACATTAAAAAAAATTAACGAGTAATACTAATTATAATATTATTAAATAAAATAACCAGTAAAAATAATTGATGTTATAATAGAAAAAATAAAAAAATAGGTCCTAAAATTAAATAAAGATAATTGGGTAAAAATTAATAAAATGAAATTTAATTTGATGAAGTTTTTAAAATATGAAATTTATTTATTTATTATTTTTAAATGATAATTAGTCATCTTTTAATTTAAATTATGTTTTAACTTGTTTTAATGGTATATTTTTTTCTAACCCGAGACTATTATATCCACCAAACTAAATCAATCTAATTAAAAATATTTTGTTTTTCACCCCGGATCAATATTATAATTTTATTTGTGTCGAGATGAATATTGTATCTTATATAATTTTATTCCAAGATCATTATCATTATTTTTAAATTTTCTCTTTATATAATTGAAATTCATGTATTAAATTTTTAATTCATGCAATTTGTAATTTGCATTTTAATTATGTTTCAGAAAAAATTATGATTTACCAAACACAATATCAACTTATTAACTCCAAACACCTACAACTTATCAACTTATGAGTCACTTATATTCCAAACACCTAAAAATAAGTTGTGATTTTCATATCACCTGTTTAACACTTTTAACTTTAATTCATAAGTTATACAACCATCATCCATCTTACAGACACTTGGCCCGCCCATACATATGGAACACAAGTATACACCTGCGTGTAGTCTCATACTTCTGTGTAGATGGATAGAACAATACTACTGGCCACATCAAGTTCACAAGCATAAAACTATTGTCTTGTTATGACATGAAAAACCTATGCAATCTTTCTGCACCAAAGGTGAAATGAGCATCAAAGAGTTCCACAGTCATATTTGGTTTGACCAATAGCGTTGCGGAAGAGAATAAACATGAGAACAATACAAGCAAACTTGACTAGCAGTGAGGTAGATTCCGTAATCAGTAAACCAGTAAGGTATGTTTGTGTAGACAGTTGAACTATCCTCATCCTCCTCTCCTTCACATAACGGTCAAGTGCTTCTATGACAATTGTTGGATCAGTTGGAGTAGTTGACATTGTCCTGGCCAAGCTTCTGGCAAGCACAATTGAATCTTCTAAGCCTGCTGAACCACCCTGTCCAAGAAATGGACCCATTACATGCATTGCATCTCCGGCTACTGTTACTGTTCCTTTTCGAAAATTTCCTAGTAGTAAATCCCATGGTGCACGGTATCTTATACGTGTGGAACAAAGTGCGTCAAGGTCACCGTTTCTCACCATTTCTACGATTTCTTTCGGGAAACCATGTACTAAATTTGTGGTGTATTGCCTGATAAGTTCAGTGTCTACTGAGGCAATGTTATCTGCTCATAATAAGCACAAGTATTAACAGGATTAATTATCTAGTGGAAAAACTCCAAAGAGTACATGTAAAGTTAGCGCACGTCATACCCTCTCTATGATCCGGATTCACAAGGTATGTTTGAAAATTTTGTGCTAGAAGATATAAGCTTCTCAAATGGAAAAAGAATTAAATAAAGAAGATTATGAGGATTGTAAGAGGTGTTTTTTTTGCTAATTGTAAAAATTGTTCAATATTACGATTAGCGATGCTAATATACGTTTAATTAGTTGGCTTCACTGAATAGCTGCTTTGATAATATTATCAAAAAACCTTTTAGGTATTCTAAAGTAAGTTGCTCCATAGAGAGCCAAAAGGGATCAAGTCAGAACTCTAAGCCTTAAAATAAGAAAACAAGAGTTCACCTGCTTGCATCCGCGGGTGTGCTACATACCAGTAAACTAGTTTACTATCAATTGGAGTTCGACCCACCGAAACATTGTCTCTCCTCATGCGGACAAATTCATGAGCAAATGGATGACCGTTGGGATAATTGGTCAAGCCTCTAATCGCACAGAGATCAAAAAGTTTGGTAGGCTTGAGCTCAAGGAAATCTGCAACAGTTGACTTGGCTCCATCACACCCAATCAAGACCTATCAATTGAGGACAAAAGCATAAAGTTCTTCCTATGTTGCAATTTATAATTTACTCTTATAAAGTTAATTATTGGTTAAGGTTTATTTTTCCATTAACAAATGTTATACAATAAGTCAAGAGAAATCCTGTTTTTTATTCTGAAGCTATTCAATACCTTGGCTGCAATAAAACTTCCATCCTCAAGCTGTACCATTGGATAATTGGTTTGAGGGTCCAGTTTTACCGAGATAATTTGATGTCCAAACTTTACGGTGTCAGGTGGCAAAGCATTGTAAAGGGTGTCAATAAGATCGCTTCTTTTCAAGCAACGTGCTTCACCACTGCTGCCAACACAATATAAATTATGCCAATTACTTTGTTTTAATATTAGTCTAAGTTTTAGAAAACAATTGCAATATGTTACGTCAAAGAATATAATGCTAACATTCACGATTGGGATTAACTCAATTCACTATTTACAGACTACAGAAGTACAGATACAGTACATTAATATACATTCCAAAGCATATATATTCTCTCAGTTTCTGTACAAGGCATAGTAACATATACCTAATATATATATATATATATTTATATTTATTTTTCCGTTTTCAAATGACTTGAAGAAATTCACATAAATACTTTAAAAACTATTTTAATGGACCCTATATTTGTAGCATGCGTTATCTTGGTGCACAGGTTACTTCTCAAGTGTAATTGACTTTGGAAAAGGATTCTAAAGATAGCGAGTACAGAATTGATGTTTCTGTTATACTCAGAAGGATCGAATTCAATAAAAGATGTTAATAAAACAAATAATTACAAGTTCAATTACTCATCTGAAATAGTGAGTGTTAGAATATAGATCCGGTCGGGCCTTCCTCTGCCGTTCTCTAAAACCTTAAGGTGATAGAGGAAGGCCCCAATAGGATCATATAATCCGGTTGGGCCTTCCTCTAACAGTGAGTACTTGTGCCAATAATTTTTATCCAGACATCAAAGACTTGCTGTTTTTAATTACAAGTTTAATTACCTCACATATTTCAACAAACACAAAACTCATTATTTATTTACGTTATGGATTCAATCAGTCACCCAAGTTTACACTTGATGATTTGTAGTGCTAAATTAAGGTGCACCAGTTAAATAAAGTTTGATCCAACATAGCTACGAGACCACTAGTCCAACAAGCAATATCATATTTCACAACTCAGCATACTGCACCCACACTTGCTTGCGATAGATGCATGTAACAGTTTGTAGTGGTATGCAGCAGCGGTGCAGTATTGCAGGAAAAAATGCAATTGGAAAACTTGTTTCTAGTGTATGTTGGTGGTAGCATGCCCAAGTACATATCATGCTTAGACAATATAGAACTGCAGAATAGATGAACTTACATAAATGGCATATCTTGCTGCTTATTCTTGTGAAGCCATATATCTTTGATCCTGTTAACAACCCAAAATGAAGCATCAGAATTTAAAGTTAAAACATGGCTAGTAGGAGAGTGATATTTCCGAAGGAGAGATTAGTGTACAGTCCTATGTGCATTTAATAAATTTTGTTCAATTAGCAAGACTGGTTGTCAACATATTTAACTTTCTCCTTCCAAAACTCTATAAATTATGTTCTATAAGGTTAATTCAATAGGGCACAACAGTGTGTGCGCGCACACACAAGTGCCTATAATATTATAACAATTAAAACGCTATAGATGCATAGAAATACCCTAGTATGGGAGAAGCAGTTTGTCTAAGGATTGATGCGACATTAAGCTGATGTAATGCACGCCATCCGTTTGGTAAAATGCCAATTGCTACCCCAGAAGATCTCAAACTCTCCGATCTTTCCAAAACTATGGATCTTATACCTTTTCTGCAACAAGCAAATCAATGTCCAAATGTGATGTTATTACACTAAATGCCATTAAATGGCATTCTTACTATTAAATAACATAACTTTACACTAAAATCCCAAATTATGAAATATATATATCTTAAACACTCCACTCACATAAAAACCCACTTTGTGAGTCAAATTGCGGATCGCCAAAATACCCATCTTTTGGGGGGCAACACCCATAGTGTCAAAAAGTAATAATTTGTTGAACAGTGGGATCTTTCATAAAGGTTACCATGTCAAGTGAGCGGGTATTTGAAATCATAAGGTTGTTAGTAAATGGGTTTATTTGTGTCATATATTGTTCAGGTAATGGTATGATAATACTAGACGTTATATGAAGAGAAAATAGTAGACAAACAAATTGGATTGAAGAACACAAGTAAAGTACATGTTGTATATTTGGCAAGACTTGCAAGTAAAATTATAAAAAAAGGGAGTGCTGAAGAAAATAAACAGCAGCTGTGATTGAAACAAGATGAGCATATATAAGCAAAGATGTACAGTACAAAAAAGGGGCAGGCAGGAAAGAGGAAGTGAGTCGGTGATGGTACCTGTGCAAAGCAAGAGCAGTGGCAAGACCACATATTCCAGCACCAACTATCACCAACTCTTCATGCTTTACTTCACCTTCTGCACCCCCCATCTATTAATATCCAGTTCTACCCTAGTTTGCTCTAACCTACTCTCCTCCAAATATGGTTTCTAGTCTCCTATTTTTTTTGGAGGTGGGTCTGGAAGTTGGCAGGAAGATGAAGAAATTATTTCAAGCTTGTGGTTGGGTAAAATGACGAAGATTCAGTGTATAAAGTGCTACCAGAAAATTTCAGTAGATAGACAGTGTATGAAGCATAGGAATATGAAGAATTGAAGACATGGTATAAACAGAGGTGTTCAAGATTGTAGTAGCAATGAAGACGCTGTTTAAAGTATCAGAAAGGATTCCAATGAAAGTACAGTTGTTTATTGACGGTCAGTGTTAGAAGCAGTGGATATTCAACCAATCTGTATCACCTCAGAAACACAAGACAAATTGAATTAGGTTCTCTCAATACTAGTTGTTTGTGAACCAGACCAGTACACCAAACATCAGTATACAAGAAGGGATTTTAATTCAATTACAGAAGAAAGTGTTGATACAGTGAAGAATGGCAAAACATAAGCAAAATATTCTAAGGCAGAAGACTCTTCACTCTGGTTGCCATATAAGTGTAAGTATGGTCGCCATAGAGCTTCAGTGGTCGCCATAGAGCTCCAGTGGTCGTCATAGAGCTCCAGTGGTCACCATAGAGCTCCAGTGATCGCCATAGCGCTCCAGTGGTCGCCATATAGCTCAATTGGTCGCCATAGAGCTCAATTGGTCGCCATAGAGTCAAACAGATGCTGGTCACCATAGAAGAAAAGTCAAAGGATACTCCAGTCGTCATAGAACACTTGGTTGATTTTCCAGTGAATTATACAACAACAATTCAAGGATATTTGTGGACACAAAGCTACCACCTGTCCAAATGAATTGAAAGTCTACACAGAGAAGCAGAATATATAACAATCAATAATTATTATTGTTATGAAGTTCTGTTCATCTTCTCTCTCACGAGAGGTGATGAAAATAAGAAACAAAGAGAATACAGATAAGCTCATCACATTGATATCCGTTTAACTTCTCACCGGAGTAATGTTATAATGCCCGATTTAACTCTTGTATATTCATAAGGGCATTATAATCGTTATCCGGTAATTAAATCCTTAGACAAACAAAAGCTATATCATTGTATAGAATTTGATTTGTAAATCTTTGTAGTAGTTAGGAACTTTATTATTCTTAGATTGTAGCCGGTTAATTTATTTACCGGAGTGTAGCAACACCCCTTGAGGATATATATATGAATATATATTTCCCTGAATATCTTGTGTTTCTCGTTTTATTGTTCCAAACACTATTTCTCTCAAGAACACGAAACCACTAACCGAGCACTAAATCTATATCCGCTAAAGATTCGAAAGAATTTTTAATTTAGTGATTATCGTATTCAACCCCCCTTTCTAAGATAATTCGGGACCTAACAATTGGTATCAGAGCTTACTGATTGATACACAAATCAGGATCCATAAATAAATTTATTTTATTAATTTTTATTTACATAAATTTATTTGGTATATTTGATTTAACAAATTTATTTTATAAATTTAATTTAAATAAGTTTATTGTACGAACTTAATTTAAATAAGTTTATTTTATAAATTTGATTAAATTAATTTTTCACTTAAATTTTAGTAAATTAAAATTTTAATTAAAATTATTTTCTTTTTGAATTCCTGGTTAAATTAGCTGCCATTTGGTTCAATAATTCGCCTGAAGTACTAAGGCAAAAACGACAGCTAGTCGCCACACAAGTGCACCTCAAGTTATATCAAGGCAATTTTCCTTGTACAAGCTGTGTCGCCACAGAGATATAGAAGGGAGCTGCCTGAGTCGCCAACGACCACTTAACAAATTTTTGTTACCCCTTAATTATTATTTCTGATTTATTTATTTTTCCATAAAATTTAAAATTATTAAATTTAAATTATTCTTAAATAATAATTTACATTTTATTTAATTTTTAGAAAAATTCGAAATTCTTGAAAATTAGATTTTATGTAAATATTTATTTTTGACTAATTTATTTTCTAAAAAATTAAAAATATTGGAAATTTAAATTTCTCTTAAATATTAAATTAAGGGTACTCAAGGATTGGCAGACTCAGGACTCCTCCGGGCTTTTAAAGTGGATTTTAATCTTTTAAAGAAAACGAAAACCATGTGCTATTCAGATGGAAAATTCCCGAACACGGAAATTATAGGAAATGGTTTTCTTACTCCGATGGAACTGATTTCAAGACCTACAGACGAAAATTGTGGAACTTTCTCAAAGGCTTACTCCATAGGATACCACTAGGTTTTCAGACGCAGGAATTGAATGAAATTTCTACGGGTACAGTTTTTCTCGGAGATTTTAAGACAACTCTATGATTCCAGATTATATAGTCACACAGTGGTTTGTAGCAATGCTATATTTATCAGGGAATCAATGAGATCAAAAAGTCAAGAATTGTGGAGGTCAGAGAGAATAGTGGGGATAAACAAACATCTCAGACACATGCAGTAAAATTGGAACCTCAGGACAGAATGTAAGAGTTACTGTTAGCTGAATCAGAAGAAGCTCAGATAGAAGTACTTGAGGGACTGGACGTCAGGGCAGTGTTTCACTTGTCAGGGAAGTTTAGTCGCATCAGATTCACAAGGAGTGCATAATCTATATCCAAGGATCTAGCCTATCTATTCCGAAGCAGAGATTCTTACATATTCAGTTCAAGGGGTTATTACAAGACTGAGAATGGGACATATACAAGATATGATAGCTACAGTTATGAAAAGACATATGTGTCAAGTAACTATCAGGGGTTTTGCTACAACAAAACAAAAACTTGACAAACAAGAATGAGTAGGGATTCAGTTGAAGAGTTGAGACAAAGGTGGAATGTTTTCTTAGGGAAACAGCCAGACAAAACTTATAGTGCACGGAAAAGAGTTGGGATGGATCAGATGACGAGAATAATGAATATCTTGCTTTCATAGCAATATCTGAAGATGGTCCAACTCACTTATCTCAGGTTTCAAATTCTTGAACCACTGCAATACTTTGCTCTCAATATTCAATGCATGATAAGATCATATTGTTTAAATGTTTAACACTCGCACAAGCATGATAGCATCACACATAGATAATGATGTACTAGTTCACTAGATTATCTTTCTGGTAACTCGGATTGATGTTTAACTTGTGCATGTTACTTTAGAGGATATTAATATGTGTTTGAATATTTGTTGAACATTATTAATTGCTTTAATGAGATATATGTTTTCCAGCACTTAAGACCTTTGTTTATGCTTATCTCATGTATCCTATTACATTAAGATTTATTTATTTGATCTGAATTGTTTGTTAAGATGTATTACTTTATAATATGATTGAGATAGCTAGATGAGATTTATCAACAGGATTGGACTAGATAGAATTAGTGATTTATTTGTTAATTCTATTTAGTTCCAGATCATGCCTATATTGCTTAATTCTTATGTGTCATATTTCTGAATGAATGTTATGTATTACCAATATGATGCTTGCTTATTTTTATGCCATGAATGCATCTCTTAGTACTTGCATTAATTATAGAAGAAGCATGTTTAGGATTACAATTGGGCAAAGACTGCTAGTCCTCCTTATGTAAGGTTGAAACCAATTTTCCCCTAGCCTAGAGACAAATTTGTCAAGGGTATTAAAATGGAGAAAATGGTCAGTCAAAGACAAGAATTAGCATGATAAGGTTGCAGCTGTGGTTATCTTTGTTTATAATAATATCTCTAATCCATCTGAACCCAAACTGATAAGTTGGGTACCAAGAACTGTTAATCCATTTGTGAGTGCAAGATATAACAGGTTAATTGATTTATATATATTCTTGGTAATTCATACTCAAGGCATATGATCAAAGAAAGAGCCTCACAATCAAATGTGATTAACAAAAGCTATTCCGTCAATAATCTTTGGAGATGACAACAAAGGTTTTCATTACGGGACAAGCTATACAGAAAAATGGATGTCATCATGGATTCAACAATTTCTATCACTGATAACAACTAATCATTGGAGTCACTGATAACAGTTGAAGCATCTTTTTGCTGGAGAATCAAGGCACAAATCCTCTTATCAGACAGTTCCTCATCAAAGGACAAAATGTCAATTCAAAGAAGGATTTGTGTCTCATATGAAGCAGGAAGGTTGAGAAGCTTGCTCTTCTTAGAGTAAGGAAAGGAAATGCTCGTGGCTAGACTGGAAACTCTGAAAAGGTGAAGTTAATGGTTTCTACTGTAAAGCTTCATCTGAAAAAAGTTTAGTTATGGCATTAGAAGCTCTCACCCTTGAACATCAACTCAAGGAACTCTTTTATGAAAAGGGATTAGTAAGAGGACTGCCTCATTTGGAATTCAGAAGATGATGTTAGATATATTTGAGATGTCATGTTTAATCTAATTTGTGTTTAGTTTCAGAACTTAATATCAGGACTTATTAGGACTTACTGGAAATCAGAACTTACTGAAGTCAGAACTTATATCAGAACTTAAGGCCGTCAGGATTTATATCAGGACTTAAGTGCGGGTACTTCAGATAAGGAATGCAGCTAATTTACAGGAGAGGATCTGGACTAAAACAAAAGAAGATATGCATGAAGAGTTGGACAACTAGAAGACTTGTAGAAGATAATATCTGATTGATATATTTTAGGAGACAGAATTATATTCCATATATCAATTATAAGATATCTTGTAACTATGTATTATATAAACACAGTTTAGGGTTTACATTATAAGTGTTATCATTCACGAGAACATTATTCATCGTAACCTAGCAGCTCTTAGTGATATTGTTCATCACTGAGAGAGTAATTTAACCTACTTTGTAACAGAGATTATTATATTGAATAAATTTGATTACTGTTATATACTTGTGTTCTAAATCGATTTGATTGTATAAACACTATATTCAACCCCCTTCTATACTGTTGTGTGACCTAACAAGTGGTATCAGAGCCTCTCTATTGATATACAAACAGTGCGATCCAGTTTACAATCATGTTTGACGAAACACAAACTCCGCCTAAGTCCACCAAAACTCAAGATACTCAAATCAATCAAACACACAGTCGATATGAGAGTATTAGGGTTCCCATACTGAGAGCATCTGAGTATCCTATATGGAAGGTAAAGATGGCTATGTTTCTGGAAGCCACGGATCCAGAATACCTTGATAGAATTAATGATGGACCATATAAGCCTACTAAGCTTTCTGTTGCAGTTGCTGATCAACCATCAAAGATGATACCAAAGGAGAAAGGTGATTACACACCCGAAGACATCTCATCTATTGCCAATGATGCAAGGGTAAGGCATCTGTTTCATAGTGCAATTGACAATGTCATGTCAAACAGGGTAATTGGATGCAAGACTGCAAAGGAAATATGGGATGCTTTGGATACGAGATGCCAGGGAACTGAAGCCATCAAAAAGAATAGGAAGACTATACTCACACAAGAGTATGAGCACTTTAACTCAAAAGCTGACGAGTCATTAACTGATTTATATGACAGGTTTGCCAAACTCTTCAATGATCTGTCACTGGTGGACAAGGAATATGATCTGGAAGATTCAAATCTAAAATTCCTTTTAGCTCTTCCTGAAAATTGGGATTTGAAGTCTACTACCATAAGAGACAACTTGACCTTGCTGAAACTACTCTTGATGAAATTTATGTTATGCTCAAGACTCATAAACTTGAGATGGATCAAAGGAGCCAAAGGCATGAAAGAAAGTCAAAGACAATTGCTCTTCAAGCTAAGGAGGAATCTCCTAAAATGGTTGTCTCAAAGAGGGGCAAAGGGAAAGGCTCTCATCATACAGTCTGATTCAGAGTCATCATATTCTGATGATGATGATTCAGAATCTGAAATTTTATCTGAAGTGGATGTTGATGCAAAGATTATGCAACTGTGTGCTCTTATGGTGAAGGGTATCACAAAGATAGCCTACAAGAAATTCAGAAAGGGCAAGAAGTTTTCCAGGAAAGGTGGAAGTTCTGAAAAGAAAGGGTTCAAAAAGTCTGAAGGCAAAGGAGGAAAGTCTGACAGAGGAGATAACTCAATTGTTAAATGCTACAATTATGGTGAAAGAGGCCACATCTCTCCTGACTGCAAGAAAGGAAAATATGATAAAGGTTAGGTACTTATCACAAAGAAGAAAAACCTGGGCAGACACTTCAGATTCTGAAGAAGAGGTGAACTATGCTTTAATGGCAAATGCTTATGGTAAGTTCTGAAACTGCTGAATTGAAGGTACCTCATTCAACTCTTGCTTTTCATACTGATGATATTTCTGAGCTAAGATTATATCTGAAAACCATGTTCATTAGTTTTAGAGATCAGACTTTAGAAAATGAAAGATTAAAATATGAAAGTCTTGCTCTTAGAAACAGAAATGACTACTTAGAAAAGGAGTTAGTTATATATCATCAAACTCAGAAAGAAAGAGATGAGGCTTTTTATGTTAAAGATAAACTACTAAAATTGAATAAATCTCTTAAATCTGAAACTGGAAAAGGAAAAGGAGATAATCAAAACTTGGACTAACTCTGGAAGAACAACTCAGAAAATCTTAGAAAATGGAAATTGGAAAGAAGGACTAGGTTACCTAGATGATAAAGAAGAAAAGGAAACTGTGTCATCTAAACCAAACTTTACCAAGAAAGCTGAAAAGCCAAAGGTAAATCCTGTTAAATTTGTTGCAAAAACTGATGTGTCAAAATCTGAAAAGATGAATGATTCTAAAACAGAAGTCAAAGAAAAGTCAACTTCTGACAAATTAAAACAGGATAAACCAACTGTGGTAAATGTTGGCTTAATGATAAGGAAGTAGCTTAAGCATAAGCTGAAAGAGATTAGAAACGTGAACAAGCTAAATGAAGGTAGGAAAAATAGGAATGGAAAGGAAGGTGTGAATAAAAGCAATAATTATATGCCTATTCCTAATGCTCCTAGAAAGAAATGCTATAATTGTGGAAACTCTAACCATCTTGCTTCTTTTTGCAGGAAAAATAAAGATATAAACTCTTTACCTCCTAGATCAGGAGTTAAGAGTCAGAGTGTTAGGTTTAAACCACAAAATCCTTATTTTCATTATGGTAGTTTATGGCATTCTATTTATACTTGTAAGGAATATCATAGTTTGTACTATGATTATTATCAAATAAAACCTTCCTTAAAGAAAGTTAGTGTAATTCCTTCTAGTATAAATTCTGATGCAAAGTCTTATATAAAGTCTGATAAAAAGCATGTTAGCATAAACTCTGAAACTAAATCCGCTGCAAATGCTAACAAACTTAAAAAGGCCAAAGGATCCAAGCAAGTCTGGGTCCTTAAAACTAACCAATAGTGATATGTGTGATTGCAGGGCAATAGGAAAAATATCCTAGTTCTGGACAGTAGATGTTCAGGACATAAGACTGGAAATAAAGCCATGCTATCAGACTTTATGGAGAAAGCTGGCCCAGGAGTTTCTTATGGAGATGGGAATATGGGAAAGACAATGGGATAGGGCAATATCAATCTTGGGAATGTCATAATTGAATCAGTAGCTCTTGTCTCAGGACTTAAGCACAATCTACTAAGTGTGAGTCAAATCTGTGACAGAGGTTATCATGTGGATTTTTTTGAATAACACTGTGAAGTTGTAAGTAATTCTACAGGAAAAGTGGTTCTGAAAGGTTACAGATATGGTAACATATATGAAGCCAGGACTTTCAACAAATTATGATGGTTCTGTAATCTGTCTGTTAAGCAGAAGCATCAATTGAAGAAAGCTGGAATTGGCAGAAGAGACTATCTCATTTAAATTTCAACAACATAAATAAGCTAGTAAAGAAAGATCTCGTGAGAGAACTGCCAAAATCAGTATTTTCTCCTGATGGTCTTTGTGATTCATGTCAAAAGGCAAAACAAAGAAAATCTTCATTCAAGAGCAAAACTGAATCCTCAATTCTTGAGCCTTATCACTTACTGCATATTGATCTATTTGGTCCAGTCAATGTCATGTCCATTGCAAAGAAGAAATATGCTATGGTTATAGTGGATGAGTTCACAAGATACACTTGGGTGTATTTCTTGCACATGAAGAATGAAACTGCATCTACTCTAACTGATCATGGCAGACAGCTGGATAAGTTGGTCAAAGATTCTATTAAAATAATAAGAAGTGATAATGACACTGAGTTCAAGAATTCAATCATGGAAGAGTTCTGCAAAGAGCATGGAATAAAGCAGGAATTTTCTGCACTTGGAACTCCACAGCAGAATGGAGTTGTAAAAAGAAAGAACATGACTCTTATTGAAGCTGCACGAACTATGCTTGATGAAGCAAAGCTTCCAACCTATTTTGGGCCTGAAGCAGTGCAGTCTGCTTGTGTTACACAGAATGCTACACTCATAAACAAGCATTAAAAAACACCATATGAGATGGTGAAGAAAAGAAACCAAATCTGAAATACTTACATGTATTTGGATGCAAGTGTTTTGTTCTTAAGACTCATCCTGAACATCTGTCAAAATTTGATCTAAAAGCTGATGAAGGAATTTTTGTTGGATATCCACTTTCCACAAAAGCCTTCAGAGTCTACAATTTAAGAACAAGGGTTGTCATGGAATCTATCAATGTATCTTTTGATGATAAAAAGATTACTGGACTTGAAGATTTCAATGATCAGGATCAGCTGAGATTTGAAAATGAAGATTTAAATTCTGATTCTGTAAATTCTGATGACCTAAATCCTGATCCTGTAAGTTCTGACGGGTTAAATTTTGATGTCATTGAAACTGTGGTAACTGCTCCAAAGGAAAATGCACCTATTCAGGGGGAGCAAACTGATGATCATACCACATCTCAAGACTCTCAAGAAACATCAGAACCTGTCACTGGCTCTTCAAGTTCTGATTCATCAAGTTCTGATGAGCCAAATTCTGATAATTCTGGAAACTCTGATTCTTCCATTCCTGAAGGATCCAACTCAAATTCTGAAATTTCAGAGAGCATAACTTCAGGGGGAGCATCAGAAAATGCTGATGGAGACAGCATTGATCAGGGGGAGGATCCAGTTCTAGAGATCAACTTCCATCTGCAAGGAAGTGGACTAAATCACACACACCTGACTTAATAATTGGAGATCCTGAAGCAGGTGTCAGAACTAGAACAACAACAAATGAATGTCTCTATCATTCCTTTCTATCTCAGACTGAACCAAAAAAAGTGGAAGAAGCTCTTCAAGATGCTGATTGGGTGCAAGCAATGCAGGAAGAGTAAAATGAATTTGAAAGAAATAAAGTCTGGACCCTAGTGCCAAGACCAAAGAACAGGTCCATTGTTGGCATAAAATGGGTGTTCAGAAACAAAACCGACAGTGATGGCATAATTACAAGAAACAAAGCAAGGATGGTTGCTAAAGGTTACTCTCAACAGGAGGGTATTGACTATGATGAAACATTTGCTCCAATTTCTAGACTGGAATCCATAAGAATCTTTTTGGCTTATGCTGCTCACAAGAAGTTTAAAGTCTTTCAAATGGATGTGAAAAGTGCTTTTCTCAATGGAGAATTAGAAGAAGAGGTATATGTTGAACAACCTCCGGGATTTGTAGATCCAAAATTTCCTGATCATGTCTACAGACTTGATAAGGCACTCTATGGCTTTAGCAAGCTCCAAGAGCATGGTATAAGACTTTAGCTCAATTTCTTCTGGAAAGTGGATTTACCAGAGGCACAATTGATAAAACTCTGTTCTACCTCAACCATAGAAATGACTTACTTTTGGTACATATATATGTTGATGATATCATCTTTGGTTCTACACATGCCAAACTCTGTGAAAGGTTTGTAAAGCTAATACAGTCAAAATATCAAATAAGTATGATGGCAGAACTTAGCTATTTTCTGGGACTTTAAGTTAAGCAAAATGAAGAAGGTACTTTCGTAAATCAATTCAAGTACACCAGAAATTTACTCAAGAAAATTGGAATGCAAGATTGTTCAACTGCATCCACTCCCATGTAGGGGCGAGCAAATAAAAACCAAAAAACCAAAACCGATAAAAACCCGGAAAAAACCCCGTAACCGAACCGAACCGACCGGACGGTTTGGTAACGGTTACGATTTTATCCTTAAAACCGAACCGAAAAAACCGAATCGCTAATAATTTTTAAAATATTTAATATATATTTATTTACTTATCTATTTTATACAAATATGAGTATATGACACTTGCCAAATTTATATAAGAATTTTAAAAACCTTTTGTTGTTGGGCCTGTACATGGATCATGAAATTTTTATTTAAAATGGTATTTTGAAGAGTTGTGGTAATAGTTATATATGAAAAAAGAATTGTAGTAATAATGTACAACAGTGGTGTAGAACTAAAATTCAGTATACATTATTTATACACCCCTATAAACGGTTAACCAAACCGAAAATAACCGTTCCGAACGGTCCGGTTACGGTTAATAGCTAGAAACTGAACTGAACCTACATACACTGTTCAGTGACGGTTTTCGGTAAAAATCGAGTCGAACCGAACCGTGCACACCCCTACTCCCATGGCCACTGCAACCAAGTTAGATAAAGATCTTGGAACATCAGTAGATATTACTAACTATAGAGGCATGATTGGCTCTTTACTCTATATTACTGCAAGTAGACCTGATATCATGTATGATACTTGTCTTTGTGCAAGATTTCAGGCTGATCCAAGAGAACCTCATCTAATAGCTATGAAAAGAATTTTCAAGTACCTCAAGGGTATAGCTGATCTAGGATTGTGGTATCCTAGGGAATCAGATTTTAAGCTAATAGGTTACTCAGATGTAGATTTTGCAGGATGCAAAATTGACAGGAAAAGCACTAGTGGAAGCTGCCAATTTCTTGGAAGCAGATTGGTTTCTTGGTTTAGCAAGAAACAGAAATCAATTTCCACATCAACTGTAGAAGCAGAATATATTGCTGCAGGAAGCTGTTGTGCACAGATTCTTTGGATGAAGAATCAGTTACTGGACTATGGGTTAGAATTTTCTAAAATACCCATTTACTGTGATAATCAAAGTGCTATTGCTATGACAGGTAATCCAGTTCAACACTCAATGACAAAGAACATAAGCATTATGTACCATTTCATAAGGGAACATGTGATGGAAGGTAAAGTGGAATTGCATTTTGTCCCAACAGATCAACAACTAGTAGATATCTTCACAAAACCATTATGTGAAGCTACTTTTACAAGACTGGTAAATGAACTTGAAATGGTTTCAGGTTCTTTCTCAAAATCTGCTTAGTTTTTATTCTCATGCATCAGACTTTATGATCAGTTTTTACAGATTGTCTTATCACCATGTAATCTGTGCTTAAATTATAACATATTAAAGACTGATTGTTATATGATGTGATTACACTGATTGTTATCTGATGTGATTATATAAACTCTGAAAGTGTTTTGAATGTTCAGTGACTATTCACTCCAATGAGGATTATTTGTTAGATGCTGACTTAGTAGTCTTTAACAAACTATGTATCCCATGTTTGAATTAGTTGTTTATGTGGAAATCCATAACACAAGCAAAATCTGATTTTGATCTTAGTCAAATTTACTTCTTGTATCTTATTACTAAGTCACAAACTAGATTATTGTTTCTTATCTATCAAATTATGATGTCAGTAAATCTTAAGGATGAACTACATGCTTGATAAACCTCACTTATCTGAAGAAAACAAAAGAAAAAAAATGAAGTCAGGTACTCCTTTGAGATCTAGAGTAAATATGTGAAAGGGAAGACCCGAGTGCATTGCTGGTATTAAGTTATATGCATTAGAAAAGCAAATAAATTTTTCTTGGTGACTTTTCACATTCTCTGATTACTGGAGAAATAGTTTTAATAATAGCATAAATTCTGATAGCAGTTTAACTCATTTACACTGAGAAGCCACTATAAAAAGAATGTCAAAAGATGCAAAAAATGAGCACAAACAGTTGAGGTGGACTCTTGCATAAATTTATTCTATAGTAGAATTCAAAATTAAACACAGATTTTAAGCATTTTTCTTAATTATGCCTTATTTCTAAGATATCTGAAGTTTATCAGACTTTAATCTTTATCTGATCATTTGCAAATGCACACACTCTCACTCCATATGAATGATGAAAATTACTGTGGTGATTAAGTTGTTTCTGACAAACAGTTAAGTATTATTTGCATAAATTTTGAGGACAAGTTCTGATGAAAGTTCTGATGATTAAACTCTGAAGAAACCAGTCAGTATTTGTGTGAAGAATCACAGAAACAGTCATTCACTTTTTGAGTAGAGAAGCCATGTTCTGATGACCGTTAAATTCTGATAATAGTCAAGTTCTGATGCAAATCTTGATGGAAACTCTGATGCTTACATGGCATTATTTAATTACTTGACTTATTTTTAGTATTTACTGTAATGGTTATATTTTGTCAGAAAATAATTAACTGAGATAAAAACTGTGATAATCATTTGGTTAATGGGTTACGTGTTTGTTTTGGTAACAACACGTGAGCAATAATTACTGCACGTTTATCGTGCCCACTCATTACTGTTTTGACTGTTTCCATGCTGCCAGGTGTAAAAAGTCTGTACTGCTTCACAAAAATAGCCGTTGTCACGTGGAGTGTATAAATAAGAGAGTTAAAAGATTTTATAATCTTTTACCTACTATTCTTATTTTCTAATCTCTCTTATTCTCTCTCATTCTCTAATATTCTCTGAAGCTATTTCTTACAGACATTTTATCAAACACCTTGCAAACACACAATTTTTCACTTAATTTCTTACAGATATTGTACCTAAGGACGTTATCTTTAATGGAGCCAAGTTCGTCCCCAAAAACTACATGGCTATTCTCAGCAAGGACGATGCTCTTTCAGATCTTCACTTCATTCATGACTTTCTTGCTAATAGTGAGATTTGGTATGCTTTGACCCAACCACAATTACTCTCAGGAACACAGATACTGGAGTTTTGGAGGACTGGGGTTTATGATGATGGTGGTGAAGCTGGGTCCCCAAGTATTATTTTCACAACAGGGGAAGATGAGCATCTGGTTACTCTATCTATTGTTCGATAAGCTCTACATCTGCCAGAAAATTGCACTTTCGATGCTCAGATTGAGGAGCCACTTTTACAAAGTATGATGGCCAATCTTGGCTATGAGAAAAGTTTGTCCAAGCTGGGACAACTGAAGAGGCCATACATAAGAAGGGAGTGGAGTTTTTTATTTGACTGCATCACCTAGAACTTTTGCCAACAAATGCTCAAATTTTGATGCCATTCCAATTTTGAGTCAGCAAATAGAGTATGCACTTCTTAATCAAACTCATTTTGATTATGCTACTGCTATTTTGGGTTTTATTGGGGATAGGATGAATGAGGACCCAGATACTATTTACTTTGCTAGATTTTGTCAACTCATTTACAATTTTTGTTGTTCTGATAAGCCCCAAAACTTTAGTGAGTCAATTCAACTTTTTAAACTTGCTAAAAGGGCTTTCACAGATTTATTATCTGCTAATAATAAGAAGAATGTACTAAGACCCCTCCAAATTCCTCTATCTGTAAAACAGTTCTTAGTAAATTCCGATCCTCACATATACACACCCATATATCCTGATGTTGCACCTACACAACCTACCACTTCTCAACCTCCACCAATCCAGCCTACCAATACTCAACCACAGCCTACCATCAGAACCTATTTTCAACCAACATAATCATCAGCACCTACCATCAGAACCTTACCTCTCAAATCAAAATAAACCTCTGGTACTTCTCAAAAGGTGCCAGTTGTAAAATCTGACACATCCTCAAGGCCCAAAACCAAAAGGACCAAATCTGTTCCTCCATCTCCACCAAGGAGAAAGAGAAGGCTGATTCTGAGAGATGAATCAGATGAGGATGAACAGGTCCAGGTTCCAGCATCAGAATCTGTGACAATAGAAGATGAAAAGGAAATTTTTCAGAAAGAGGTAACTCCTCAGAAACAGACTAAAGCTGAGGGTTCTGGAATTTTAAAAAGGAAAAGAACTTCAAGTTCTAATGTTGCTCAAGCAACTACTCCATCATCCAGAAGATCAAAGAAGAAGAGAGCATGTGTGAAAATTATACAAGCTCAATATGAAGAAGCTGAGGAAGGGGATCAGGAATCTCTGATCTCATCAGAACCAATAGTGATTGAAGCTTTTCCACCTCCACCTCAAGCTGGAGACACTGTTCAAGATACAGTGATCACACCTCCTGTCTCTCCAATCAAAGAAACAGTTACAGTTGAGGATTCATGATTAAGTCCTGAAATTGATATTCACAGGCTGAACATACCAACTGTCTTGTATCTGGAAGCACCAGCAAAATAGACAACTCCACCTGTTTCTCCATTAAATGCTGAAGTTCCTACCACACCAATTCTGGATGTGGAAACAGATGAAGTTGTACCATAATCACCTTCAGTGACACACACTTTAGTACTGTCAGAATATGATGAGATTCACTCAAGTTCTGGAGACAGTGCTCTAGTAAATGCTCCAATTCTTGTAAATGATGCATTGTTAAAATTTGTTGAAGAAGATGTTCCTATTCCTTGGGAAGAAACTCACAGAGGAGTTGAGTGGACCAAGAAGTGAAATGAGCCTGACTTCATTCCAAGCTCAAAAGTGCTGACAGATCATATTGCAAAAGCTGATGAGTTGTTGACAAATTCTGACTTCAAAGCTCAACTTAAAGTCACAGCTCCCAGTACTAAAAATCTTCAGGGTCAATACTCCATTACTCATGAAAAGGTTAATAAACTTCTGAAAAAAAGCTGATAAGCTGGACATGGAGATCAAGCTAGATAAAAAGCGGTTTATCAGACCAATTAAAGAGAAAATGGAAGCTATTGAGAAAGTTCAAGAAGAGCAGCATGCCCAACTGAATGAGGTCCTGCAGAATCAAGCCTCTCAACAGGATCAGCTCAATGAAATCCAATCTTCAGTGGAACTCCTTCTTTCTCTACTCCTATCAGATGATGCCAAAAAGGGGGAGAAGGTAGTTAAGTCCAAATGCTCAACTAGTCAAGTACTGAAGAAGAAGGATGGTAAAGGAGATGACCAGGGAAACCCTAGAAAGGGCAAAGGTCAAGGTCAAGGTCAAAGCAGCAAAGTTTCTTCACAGAAACTAATTTCTGATTCTAGCAAATCTTCTACACAGAAGAATACAAGTTCTGAAGCCGTGAATGCTCAAACTCTGATAGCAAGTTCTGATAATCAAAATCTGATATCAAGTTCTGATGTTCTCATTCAGTCTGGAAGTCAAGACTCTCAGAAATTTTTACAAACTCTGAAGCTTAAGGGAAGGGAGACTACTGTCTACTATAAGGATCCCAAGATTCAGACACTTGATGAAGAAATTTCTAGAAGATTGTTTCTCAAGGATAATCCTGGAATGGATTTAGAGACTCTATAGGAGGAACAAGCTAGATTTGCAGCTGAGAAGACAAATCTTAAATCTAAAACTTCTAATGCAAAGAAACCTCTGAGGCCTAAGGAAAAAGGCATTGTGATCAAGGAAAGGTCAACTTCTGAGGCTTCAAAGCCCAAGACAAGATCACAAGTTGAAATTGATCCCAAGGCAAATGGGAAAGGAAAGATTGATGAACCAACAAAGAAACAGGAGATGAAGATTCCTCAAATCCTGATGAAACCTGTGTGTAAAGTGGTTCAGGTTTTTGATGATACGGCTGCAGAAGATGAAACTGTTGAAACTCTGAAAAGAAAGAAGATAACAGAAGAATCTAAGACAACCTCTGACATAGCTCAAGTTGTTCAGAGTGAAGAACAGCAAGCTATAGAAGAATCTGTAAATCCTGAACAAGTCATCAAGACATCAACCTCTGACAGAGTTCAAGTTGATTTGGGCAAGATGATAGGACTGATAAGAAGAAACTCCTATGGAAAAATGTTAAATCGTCAGATCCTAAGAAAAGTCAACTGCTATCTGATTTCATGACTGTTGGATTGAAAGCCAGAGAAGCAAGAGACAGAGCTGGATTAGGTTCTGAAGAAGCCAAGATCAAAACAGGAGTTGAAGTAATTACCAGAGATCCATTCTTATTAACTGACAAGCCTCTTGAGGAAGTTACACATAAACACCTTGACAAGGTTATATCTGTTCAAGTGGTACTGGATGCTCATGATAAGAGTAATGTCAAAGAAAAGCTGATTCTATTTCTTGAAGATGGAAGAACATACAGAATGTCAGAATCAGATGTGCTGAACAAATCTCTGAAAGAACTTCAATTCTTTCATTATCTTTTAGGGATAAAGTCTAAGATTACCAGAAGATGTCAAATTTCATAATGAAGACAATAAGGGATAAAGCCAGAATCTCTAGATCAAGGATTGCAGAATTTATTCTAAATATAGTTGAAGATGATGGAAGTGAAATTCTAATGAAGAAAAATTCTGCTAAACTTGAAGTTATTCTGAAAGAGAAATGTCTGTGCTATAATGAAGACTCGTCTCACCCAAGGGTAATCAGACTTGGTGATGGATTGGAAAGAAATCATATCTCAGCACTAAGGACTACAATCTACCAGATTGGAAGTCAAGATGAAGAAATGAAGCAAGTCAAGGCTACATTAGCTTAAGTCCTGAGAAATGCAGAAGAGAAGCTGATATCAAACTTCGTCAAGAATCACTTTGGATTCACATTGACTCGGTAAAATTGGTAAAAGCTGCAAGGATTGTAAGTTGTAGTTAGTTGTTTAAATAAACTCTCATTGCATTTGTACTTAAATGTTTTTGACATCATCAAATCTATTAACTTGTATATTTTTCATAATTTACAAGTTGGGGGAGATTGTTAGATATATTTGAGATGTCATGTCTAATCTGATTTGTGTTTAGTTTCAGAACTTAATATCAGGACTTATCAGGACTTACTGGAAATTGGAACTTACTGAAGTCAGAACTTATATCAGAACTTAAGGCCGTCAGGATTTATATCAGGACTTAAGTGCGGGTACTTCATATAAGGAATGCAGCTGATTTACAGGAGAGGATCTGGACTAAAACAAAAGAAGATATGCATGAAGAGTTGGACAGCTAGAAGACTTGTAGAAGATAATATCTGATTGATATATTTTAGGAGACATAATTATATTCCATATATCAATTATAAGATATCTTGTAACTGTGTACTATATAAACACAGTTTAGGGTTTACACTATAAGTGTTATCATTCACGAGAACATTATTCATTGTAACCTAGCAGCTCTAGTGATATTGTTCATCACTGAGAGAGTAGTTTAACCTACTTTGTAACAGAGCTTATTATATTGAATAAACTTGATTACTGTTACATACTTGTGTTCTAAATCGATTTGATTGTATAACATTATATTCAACCCCCTTCTATAGTGTTGTGTGACCTAATAGATGACAAATGTAAGGCATGTCCGAAAGAGAAGTCAAAGACAACATCACATCAAAGTAAAGATATACCTTAGTGATGATTGATGACTACTCTTAACATAAAGTTATTGTTCATACATTCTCAAGATAGGACATCACAGATGGTGATTAATCGTATCTGAAGATCAAGCTGGAAGCAATTGTAAAAGAAATGATCTTGTGGTCAGATAATGGGACTGAATTCAAGAAGCAGTTCTAATTAATATTTGTATCATCAAGAACATTTTGAGACAAATTCAGCACTGGGAGCTCCATGTCATGATGGAGTGGTACAAGAGAAGAATCAAAACTTGATTAAAGCTACAAGGAAAATATCAAGCTAATCAAGACTTTCTAAATACCAAAGGTCTGGAGCAGTCAAAACAGTTTTTAACAAGTAAGATCAAGCCTTGATCAGGATGTATACATGAAGACCACTAATGAGTTTATGGCCAATAGAAGCAAACACTGGATAACCTGAAAGTGTTTGGAGAGAATATTCTACAGGAGCAAACAATGAAATGTTTTCAGTCGTTTGAAGATCTTGGCATTTGTTGCTAATACTTGTGAGGATATTCTTCATGGCTATTCAGTGGAGTCTACAACCTACAGGGCATTTGTGGTTAATCAACAGAAGGTGATAGACAGTCTAAGTGCATAATTCAACAACTCCATGCTCCAAGCTGTTAAAGGAGAAATTAATGGTATTGATAATTCATATCTAAGCAATGGAATGACAGTTTATAACACAACTCATTATTGCAATGCAGCCAGTCAGCAAGGGTAAGGATTTTCAGGAAATCCCAGCAACAGCTTAGGGGGAGCAATAGAAGGATCAACTAGTCAGACACACCACCACATTGAAAATTCAGAGGACACAACAAGAACATATCTGCTGAGACAAAGGGTTTAATGGCAAGTATATTCCCAGAGTCTAGTTCTTAAGTGATCCAGATGGTGGAGTAATGATTAGAAAGGCTACTAAGTATAAATGAGTATCTCTCTAGTTTTCTATCTAAGGAAGAAACCAAGAAAGTTACAGAAGCTCTGATAGATCCAGATTGATTGGGTGATTACAAAGCAAGAAGAACTCAATTAGTCAGCAAGAAGATTGTAGGGAAGCTGGTATCGAAACCAAATGACAGTATTGTAATTGGTCAAAGGATAACTATAAGTCAATACTGGATGATAATGGCATTGTTACGAGGGATAAGGCCAAACTGGATGCTAGGTGATTATCAGGAAGCAGTATCTGACAGAAAGCACCAGTGACGAGACTTGAGGATATTACAACATATCTGGCACATGTTGTACATTCCACCTGGAATTGTACTCTGGTAAGTGTGAACAAGTGTACTCCTGGTTGGTGAGTCAAAGGAAGTAGTCAATGCACAACAATTCATGGACTTTGCAGTTGCAGATCAATTGAACTATGTATATCTCTTCTTCACAGGCTCACTTCAGGTTGGTATGAGAAGTATCTTACTCAAGAAATTGTCAAGGACATGGTATGTCACTCTAACTGAAGTTACAGTTTAATATGAACTAGTGGAGTCGTTATATTAATAACTCTCATATCACTAGGCACAAACATATTGTTTTATATGTGCAGTGACATAATGATAATGTTATATGTTGGTCTACCAACAAAGACCTGTGCAAGATTATTTGCTAAGTAATTGCAGAGTAGGTATGGATGAGCATGTTGGAAAGTTGTAATTCTTTTTGGGTTTGCTTCAAGCAAGCCATTAGAATAATTCTTTTAGGAGCTCAAGCAAGCCAAAAGAACAATTCTTTTAGGAGTACAAGTAAACCAAAAGAATGATGGCAATACAAGTAAGTTAAGGATCTTTTGAAGATGCAAAATTTGGAAGATTCTGAACATGTCAAGACTACTTACCAATAGGAACCACTTAAGCTCGATCAGTGCAACTCAGGTAACAATGATAAGCTATAAAGGTATGGTAAGCTCACTCTTTTACTCATATACTAATAGAAAACATGTAATGTTCTCAAGATTCCAAAGTGCAAGGTTCCAAGTGGATCCTGGAGAATCCAATCTTATAGCTATTAACAAGATTATTAGATATCTTAAGGGACTACCAACTCTTGGAGTAAAGTACCCTAAAGATATTATGCTTAACATGTTGGCTATATAGATATAGATTACGCAGGTTGTAAGAAATACAAGAGAAGCATCTCTGAAGCTGTCACTTAAGTGACAGGTGAAGCATCTTGAGAAGCTGTCAACTTCATGGAAGAAGATTGATTTTCTCTTAGGATGAGAAATAACTTCAAATCCAACAACTCTGTGGAACACTCTATGACAAGGCACCTTGACATCAGGTATCATTTATCTCGAGAGCATGTCTTTTAGTCAAAGAGTCACTTGCAGAAACACTTATTAAATCACTTGTTGAAGGTAATCTTTCAAGACTGGTTTGTAAGTGTGGGATATCATTCATTGCATATTAATTGGAAATCCCATCTGTAAGGAATTCTTCATATAAGTCCACAAGTATTAAATCTTCAATATTTAAAGGACTTGTGAATTTATCAGTAATCCAATACCTCGTACTTAGTGCTACTATCTTGATTATCATGATTACAATGTCATATACATTTGTGGTAGTTAAGTATTATAGCATTAAGTTTGAATACTATTTTAATTGATTTAAATTATGACTGTAGAAAATTCCATTCCATATCAGTCTCATAATTTAAATTGTATTAAAATAATATGCAGCATAGTTATTTGTATCTTGTACGAATAATTGTGATACTTTCAGTATTAGTGATATTATTTAGAATTCTTGTTCTAAGTAATCAATGCTTATTTCTAAAATTACTAACATTGAAAGTTGAAGTAATTCCTAAGTTATGTGTATAAAACTCTAAATATTTTATATGCTTAGAAAGTATTTCTAAAATTACTAATTATCCAGAGAGTGATTGCCGTGTATTAAGTCATATATTCTATTGGTGATTATTCAAGGATAATTATGAAAATATTTAAGTGCTAGTATCTAACTCATAGATATTTAGTATTTATTTATTTAATATTTATTTTGGGTAGCTTGCATTATGGAAATTAAAGCAATTCAATGATTTTATTTGCTCCATAATTCAAGCTAACTTAAATAAATAAGCAGCATGATTGATTATAACTAAATTTGTTAACAATTGATATCTAGTATATTGATTGTAACTTGTGTGTTATAAGTTATTTATGAGATTTTGGTTTTAGTGAATTTAGCAATGTTTACATCTCAAAAATTCACTGAAATCAGAATCATGATTGTAACATGATTAGTTGTGTATAATTTCTTGACTTATATCAGTTAATGATATATAGTTAAAAATTTAACTATGAACTAATTGTGAAGTGTTAGTATTTGTGACATTAATTAGAACTCCTCTAAGTAATCAATGTTTATCCTCAGTCACTTATACTAATATAAAAAGTGTAAAAATATCTCTTGAAGTACAACTATGGTCAATGAGGATTTTGCTTTATTATAAGTAACCATATGTTGTCAAGTCAGAATAATTTTTATACTTATTAGCAAATTCCTAAAAACTTTGATAATGGATGCAATACTCAATGGATCAAAGTATATGGAATTTAGAATATTTTTCTAAGATTGCAAACAAGTCAATGTTGGTTAATGTTGCTTTATTTATCGAATCAATATTGTTTGAGATATTACAGTTATTAGGATTTAACAATTGTATGATATATGAAATTTAATGCTAATGTCTATTTGATAGATAATTGGTATTTAATTCATTGATATCTTATTTTAATATTAAAATAAAATGCAACATAATTATTGGTATATAAAGTACTTGACAAGTATCAGTCAATGATATATTGTTAATATTTTGTTGCAGATAATTGTGAGATTTTAAGTTCTAGTGAATTTATATGAGTTGCTATATTTGACAATTCACTATAATTTGAAATTAGCAGTATAGTCAGTCTTATTAAGGATATTTATCAATAAACAATTTTGTTGATTATAATCTTACAAAGATAGATTATGGAGCTTTTGATATGAATGAGAATTGCTTAGACTTTACCCTAAGTGATCAATGCTTTTACAAAAACTCATTCATATTAAAAGATAAAATCTTTCTTTCTCTTCTTAATACTGCTAGGTCATCAGTCCGTGTCTTATCAAATCATTTATCTTTTTAGGCATAAAAACAGACTTGTGCACTTAAACAATGTTAAGAGAAAATTCAAACTTTTTTCTACTTTAGTGATTGCTTATTTCATTAAAATCTTTTTGAAATCACTATTATACATCATTTCTCTCAAAGATTAAATACATAATTTTCATTCATTATAGATCTTAAGTGTATTTTATCTCTACATTGCAATATGTTATGTGATACAGGTTTAGCCTCCAATGGCCTTCTTTCATTTGATAGTCATGAGGTTGAAAACTCATAACTTCTATCCCCAACTGTAAAGACAAACACAGAAACAGAACCAACCAACACTATCTTACCCCTAAAATGAAGTATGAATGAGTGTGAGTGATAAGTTGCATTTTATACCACTTAGAACGTCTTAAAATAGCTTAAATTGGATGTCTTGAAATCAAGTATTTTGTGTATTTGAACGCGTTTTTCTAGTGTTTGTGCGTTTCAGGGTAATAGCTGCATTTCGGGGGAGTAATCATCAATAATGAGCCTTGGCATGTGTCTAGCATTGCGAGAGAAAAGAGAAGAGCATATTACAGCGAAGAAACAGAGCAAAATCAGACATTTTCCAGTAGGGGTCTGAGCGCCCGCTCGGCTATGCTGAGCGGATCGCGCAGGAAGCTGAGCGCCCGCTTAGCTATGCTGACCGACCGCGCAGGGACGGGAAATTAGAATATTTATTTTAGACTTCTACTTCTGTTTGGCTTCCAACTTCTGAGTAATCTGAGTTTTATGGGACTTCTATATAAGTAGATTTCAGAGACGTTTCACGTGTGTTGAATCGTTGTATTAATCGAGGAGCGAAGGAGATAAGGAAGAAGACCGTTTTAGCACACCGCAACGAAGAGGAAGCATATTTTCTTGTGATTCTTTATTTCGTTGTAATGTTGGATGCTAGTTTTCTTTGCTTTGAACCTATTTACTCTTATGACGTACTCTGGTTTAATATAATTAGTTTAGTTATTATTCTCTTGTGTTTATTTATCATGTTTTCATATGAACCCATGATGACGATAAGTGCTAATATGGGCTAATCGTGATCATGGGGTCGTAACGGATTTACTATGGAATTCTTTAGTTAGTTGTTTAATACCTTAGTGTGTGATGATTGTATGATATCTAGTATTGGTTGTGCGTATTCGTCTTATGTGCGTCGCGAAACATATAAGATAGGGTGTTAATCTCTTGTGAAGCGACGGTGGATCTCGAGATTTAGAACTTGCCATGCTAGCATAGGTTCATGTATGATGTTGCATGATTAGTGGGTAACTCTAACCGTTTTATTCGCCCTGTGTAATTAAAAGGAATAACTTGTGCTTAAATCATTATGTTGTCAATTTCTATAGACATATAGGGACTCAACATAATTGATGCCTATTCAACTTCTATCTTAATTATGGATGTTTGGTAGAATGGTATTAGTACAATGAAAGTTGGCTTTTATCAGTTTCGTGTTATTCGATTAATATCATCACTGTTGCATGCTAAGGGTAATAACAATGACTATTGAAGGAAGTAGTAATGAAGTTGTGATCTCATGAGTAGTTTTAATATTGTTAATTCGAAGTGTTAATTAAGTGGTTAGTTTTAGTAGTTAATCGTAGTTAATAATTAGTTAACAAATCTAAGTGTTATTGTCTTAACATTGAGAAGTAAACATACATTGGTGAGTGAGTTTAATTGAACATAATTAGTCTGTGTCTCTGTGGGAACGAACTAGAAAGTATTCTATATTACTTGCGAACGCGTATACTTGCGTGTGTTATTAGCGCGTGTTTTCGCCCTAACAAGTTTTTGGCGCCGCTGCCGGGGACTCGGCGTATTGGTTTAGTTTATGTACTTACCATCATTGGTCGTTAGGACTCAGTGATTAAGACGTGTTACTTATTATTTCCGGTTGTTATTCAGGTACTTTAGCGAGCGTTTATGCAAACTCGTTCACGTACTCGCAAGAGGACTTTAGATACAGCTGAGGAGACAGACGAAGTTCTTGATATTCCGGAGAAGATAGATTTTGAAGATTCGGATTCAGGAAGTGAGCAGAAAGAACCAGTAATCATGGGTGATCATATTGTTCCGGCCGATCCAGCTCTTATGGACTTTTCTCGGCCTAAAATTGATGACATTCAGTCAAGCATTCTTCATCCGGCTATTCAAGCTAACACCTTTGAAATCAAGCCGGGCACTATTCAGATGGTGCAGAATTCTGTTTCTTTTGGAGGTGCTACGACTAAAGACCCCAACATGCACATAAGGAATTTTGTCGAGATCTGCAGTACTTTCAAATATAATGGCGTGACTGATGAGGCTATCAAGCTGAGGCTTTTCCCATTCTCACTGAGGGACAAAGCTAAGGACTGGTTACATTCTGAACCAACTGGGTCCATCACTACTTGGCAAGATCTTGCACAAAAGTTTCTGGTGAAGTTTTATCCGATGGCATAGACTGCTGCTATGAGGAGTGCTCTTACTCAGTTTGCGCAGCAACCTACAGAATCTATGTGCGAAGCTTGGGAACGCTACAAGGAAATGCTTAGAAAGTGTTCACATCATGGAATGCCCGATTGGATGGTGATCACTGGTTTCTATAATCGTTTGGGGGCCCAATCTCGGCCCATGCTCGATGCAGCAGCTGGAGGCGCCACAATTATACAGAGGCTTATAATCTTATTGAGACTATGGCTGCAAATAAGCATCAAAACCCAACTCAGAGGATGATGCCTGGGAAGGTAGCAGGTATTCTGGAAGTCGATGCAGCCACCACTATTACAGCGCAGCTCCAAGCGCTGTCTATGAAGGTCAATTCTCTAGCTACCTATGGAGTCAATCAAATAGCTATGGTCTGTGAGCTTTGTGCAGGTTCTCATGCTATGGATCTGTGTTCTCTTGTCAATGAATCTGTTCAGTATGTGAACAATTATCAGCGACAACAGCAGCCTGTGCCAGCTACTTATCATCCTAACAACAGAAATCATCCAAATTTCAGCTGGGGTAATAATCAGAATGCTATTCAGCCACCATATCAGCATGGTGTGAGTAAACAGTTCAATCCACCTGGTTTCCAGCAACCGCAGTAATATGCTCAAAGGCAATCATATCCTCAACAGGGAAGTACAGCTGCACCTACTAGTGCTGATTTTGAGGAACTTAAGTTGTTGTGCAAGAGTCAGGCGGTTTCTATCAAGACCTTGGAAAATCAAATCGGTCAAATAACCAATGCAATGCTCAATCGTCAACCTGGAACACTTCCCAATGACACGGAAGTACCTGGCAGGAAGGAAGCTAAAGAGCAAGTCAAGGCTATTACCTTAAGGTCTGGGAAAGTTGCTAAAGCTGAAAAGGCAAAAGAAGGAGAAGCTGAAGTTGGAGATGAAAAAGCTAAGCAAAAGGAGAAAGCGGCGGAACCAAGGAAGACTACTGTTGAACACACTCTGCCTGAGGGTAATACAGGGGAGAAACAGCTCTATCCTCCACCACCTTTCCCTAAGAGATTGCAACAACAAAAGCTGGATAAGCAATTCGGTAAGTTTCTGGAGGTGTTCAAGAAACTTCACATCAATATACCTTTCGCTGAGGCTCTGGAGCAAATGCCTAGTTATGCGAAGTTTATGAAGAGTATTCTTTCAAGGAAGGTGAAACTGGATGACCTTGAGACCGTTGCTCTAACGGAAGAATGCAGCGCTGTGCTGCAGCAAAAGTTACCTCCAAAGCTTAAAGATCCGGGTAGCTTCACCATTCCGTGCACCATTGGCAAGTTGTCGTTTGACAAGTGCCTTTGTGATTTGGGAGCAAGCATCAATCTGATGCCATTGTCGATCTTTAAAAAATTGGATTTGCCTGATCCAAAACCCACCTACATGTCTCTACAATTGGCTGATCGTTTTATTACTTACCCAAAGGGCATAGTGGAGGATGTGCTAGTCAAGGTGGATAAGCTCTTCTTTCCTGCAGATTTTGTTATTCTGGATTTCGAGGAAGATAAGAAGATTCCCATAATCTTGGGAAGACCTTTCTTGGCTACTGGCCGTACCTTGATAGATGTGCAGAAAGGTGAACTTACAATGCGGGTGTAGGATCAGGATGTGACCTTCAATGTATTCAAAGCAATGAAATTCCCTATAGAAGATGAGGAGTGCTTAAAAGTGGATGTGATTGATTCTGCGGTTACTTCAGAACTCGATCATATGCTAATGTCTGATGTATTAGAAAAGGCCTTAGTGGGGGATTTTGATAGTGATGATGAAGATGGCAATGAGCAATTACAATATCTTAACGCTTCTCTCTGGAGGCGAAAGCTGGACATGCCGTTTGACTCTCTTGGTACTTCTGACCTCAAGAATGCTGAAGGAAAGCTCAAACCATCAAGTGAGGAAGCACCTACCTTGGAGCTCAAGCCATTACCTAAACACTTGAGGTATGCTTTTTTAGGTGATGCATCTACTTTACCTGTTATTATTGCATCTGAACTTTCATGTAGTGAGGAGGACAAGCTCTTAAGGATTTTGAGAGAATTCAAATCAGCTATTGGATGGACCATAGCATACATCAAAGGGATCAGCCCTTCATATTGCATGCATAAGATTCTGCTAGAGGAGGGTAGTAAGCCAACTGTTGAGCAACAGCGCAGACTTAATCCTATCATGAAGGAGGTAGTGAAGAAAGAAATTCTGAAATGGCTGGATGCAGGCATCATTTATCCTATTTCTGACAGTTCTTGGGTGAGCCCCGTGCAATGTGTGCCTAAGAAAGGAGGTATCACTGTGGTAGCAAATGAGAAGAATGAGCTCATTCCCACTCGAACAGTTACAGGATGGAGAGTGTGCATGGACTACCGAAAGTTGAACAAGGCCACGAGGAAGGATCACTTCCCTCTTCCATTTATTGATCAGATGCTTGACAGGTTGGCTGGTCATGAGTATTATTGTCTTCTGGATGGTTACTCAGGGTATAATCAGATTTGTATTGCACCAGAGGATCAAGAAAAAACTACCTTCACTTGTCCATTTGGCACATTTGCTTTTCGCAGAGTTTCGTTTGGGTTATGTGGCGCACCGGCCACTTTTCAGAGATGTATGATGGCTATATTCTCTGACATGATTGGGAATAATGTCGAGGTGTTCATGGACGACTTCTCCGTCTTTGGACATTCGCATGATTAATATTTGAATAATCTTCGTGTCGTGCTCAAAAGGTGTGTGGAAACTAATTTGGTGCTTAATTGGGAAAAATGTCATTTTATGGTGCGTGAAGGCATTATTCTTGGGCATAAGGTCTCTAGCAAGGGTCTTGAGGTGGATAAAGCCAATGTGGGAGTCATTGAAAATCTCCCACCACCTAATTCTGTGAAAGGAATCCGTAGCTTTCTTGGTCATGCGTGTTTTTATCGGCGTTTCATTAAGGACTTTTCGAAGATATTTAAGCCGCTGTGCAACTTGCTTGAGAAAGATGTGCCTTTCAAATTTGATGATGAATGTTTGACGGCATTCGAGACTCTTAAGAAGAGTTTAATCACTGCACCAGTTATTACAACACCAGATTGGACAGAGCCTTTTGAGATGATGTGTGATGCGAGTGATTATGCGGTAGGCGCAATTCTTGGGCAGTGCAAGAATAATCTCTTTCATGTGGTCTACTATGCTAGCAAGACCATAAATGGGGCCCAAATGAACTACACCACTACTGTGAAGGAGCTCTTAGCTATAGTATTTGGTTTCGAGAAATTTCGATCTTATCTGCTTGGGACAAAAGTGACAGTATTCACTAATCATGCGGCCATTCGCTATTTGGTTTCCAAGAAGGATTCGAAGCCGAGACTCATTCGTTGGGTGCTCTTACTACAGGAATTTGAGTTAGAGATCAATGATCGAAAGGGTACTGAGAATCAAGTAGCTGACCATCTCTCTAGATTGGAGAATCCCGAGTCTACTTCACAGGATAAGATATTGATCAACGAATCTTTTCTGGATGAGCAGTTGTTCGCAGTTCAGGAGGAAGAGCCATGGTTTGCAGATATTGTAAAGTATCTAGTCAGCAATATTTTGCCTCCTAATTTGACCTCAGCTCAAAAGAAGAAGTTTCTGCATGAGGTGAAGTGGTATGTGACGCCCTCCAAACCCGGGGTCTAGATTTGGGGGTCACTCGCCAATAAACCAAAATAAAATAATCACAGCGGAATAATATAATAAATATGACCCCTTTACCTACACTGGATCGATCACAGGTTATAGTATGGAACAGACACTAATACAAATCAAATGTTATTACAAACCATAGTCTAACTAATTTTACAACTTATTCAAATTTTATTACAAACCTCTAGATTAATTAAGTGTCCCAAACTGTCTACCTGGAAACACACCAACTATTTACAAGCACATAACCTTTGGTCAGACCTGGAACTTAAGTTTGTCCTGGCCTAGCTGAAAGAATCAAGATAAGAAACAAGTATGAGCGAAAGAAATGCTCAGCAAGTAGTAAATAGCTTATGATTTGGAATAACAACAGTATATCTGATGAACAAAACCAACTACAATAACTGAACAGTATCAAAACTGATATAAATTTGATAATAAACAACATTTGCAATATATTATGTTTTGGGATTGGAATCCTCGAACGACGGTGTGTTGCCGCCGGTGATCAACCGCGGAGCAACACCGGTATGCCGAAGCATATCCAACTAAACAAAAAGGTACCCAAGGCACATATTGGCCTAGCAAGGTGTTATATCCTGTATAACACATAGCTCACACTGGACCGCCGCCACGGCCTCTTACGCAACCATCCATCCCATAAAAACAATTTTCCGTCAAAGGAGTCGAATCAAATGACATCCTTAACCACATAACTTCCCATTTCTCATGGTCCGGAGTTTTATCAACAACCCATGGCGAAATAACCAGAACAATTAGTTATTCGCTAATCTCAATTCAAAACTTCACTGTATAGAGTAATTCATAGCGAAACATAAAACGTTTAACTATTCTGAACTTAGAATAGTATGGATATTGAAAGAATAAAGTTCAGAGTCAATATCAATTGAATGATAAATAAAGATATAGGTACTTGTATAATATGATTAGAAATGAACGTCACTTGAACGATAAGTGAAGTTAGGGGTACTTGCCTGGTATGCTCAATAACCTCTTACTTTAACTCTGCTTCTAACTGCTGGCTACTATCTTCGTCTAACACTTGACTGTACTCCTTGCTACTCGATTCTATAAACAAAAAGACTATCTTAATTGACAGAACTAAACTCAATCGACGTAACTCTACGTCTTGACATCTCCCCGACCATTTATAACTAAGCATGGCATATTAAACTGTAAACAAATAGCATACTTATCACATAACACATAATCATGACATTTGTAAAACACGTAATCTCATAACTCATGCAATACATAAGTCAGATCATTAAAAGATACGTCTCAGTGCGCTCAGAATGAAAATCAGGTCAATATTAGCATTTATCGATCAAATACCGACTCAAACTGATATACAAATTAAATGACATTGCAATATAAAAGAAATTAGGTCTCAAAAGTATTTTTATTGAAAGCGCAATATTTTTCTGAGTCTGTACGCGTTCGTTTCGTATTAACGGACAAACGGTTGATTTATTATGAATTTTTGAACATTTTTCGGAATAAAACGGGTCTCCAAATCATTTAATAATTAAATAATAGGGCTCGAATACTCGAAAATAATTTTATAAAAATTATCGAGCCTAGAAAATAATTTAAAATAATATTTTAAAGCTCGAAACTATTTTTCGGAATTTTTAAATCAATTTTAAATAATTAAATAATCAATTAAAATTAATTAATAACTAATTAAATTAATTAATCAATTAATATTTAAATTAATTGACTAATTAACTAATTAATTATCAACTAAAATTAATTACTTAAATAATTTGGATTTATTTTTGAATTAAAAATAAATTTTCAGAATTAAAATAATGATTTTCAAATTAAATAAAATGAATTTTCAGAAATTAAAATAGGATTTTTGAATTATTTTTAAATCAGAAATTCAGAAACAGTTTTCAGATTTTTGCAACTGGGTTTATAGGATTAAAAGCGGGTCGAAATCCGGGTCAAAACCGACCCAAACGGGTCACCAAGAAACTGAAGAAACCCGCCGGAAAATTACAGAATCTGGCGAGGTTTCGTTTCCCGGCGAACCCCAATCGAGCTCTAAACCGGCTCGATCATTCTGCTTTTCAGTCCCTATCGATTCTACAACACTACCACAATTCAGAGACGACATCGACAATAACAAAACACTGTCGAGTCCTCGGTTCCGGCCAAACCGCCATTAAAGCCGGTCAAAACCGAGCTTTTCCGGCTACTTTAAATCGGACACCATAATTCAATCCAAAAATACCGTTAAACTCAGAGAAACACGATCTATTCTTCTGCATAACCTAATTCAATGAACAACTAACAATCAAGAAACCCCCAAATTCGAATATTAACCCTAAATTACGAATTTACAAATCACTAGTCGTTTGAATGATTTGAGGGCATAAACAGAAAGAACATGAAAATCTGAACATTTTGGTTACTCATACTTTAAATTCTGAAGTCTGCATCACCCTCAAATTTGGGTTTGATTCTCAGAACTTTTCAAGAACACCAAGAACACATATTCAAAGAATTTTCAGAAAATTAAACCTCAATTTCTATATGATACCGAACCCTATTTTTGAAGTATAATATACCAAATCGACCAGAAAAACATACTCTACAACATGGAAGCATCAAATCACATCAACAACATCAAGAACGAATTTTCATAATTTAATTATCAAATAATTCGAATATAAATAATTAAATAAGAAAATTACTGTGATTTTTGGGCAGAAACTGATGATTGATTCAGAAAGAAGATTTCGAGAGCTTCGTTTTGATATGCTGCACGCCCGAATCGGAGTTCGATAACGCCTTCGTTCGTGTGTTTGATTCTCGGAAACGTATCGGTTTCTCGGGTTTTTCTCTGTTTTTACGGTATTTTAACTGGTTGCAAATGAATAAATGAAATAAACGAAATAAGAAATAGGCTATTTATATTTATGGAATATTGGATCGTTCTGGATCGTTTTGGATCGTTAAATTAGTTGCTTAGCCGCTAAGTAACTGTAAAAACGATACAATTCAATACCAGAATTGGATAATTATCAAAATCGGGATTTTTATAAAACACCATATACGAAAATAACATAAAAAATATCCCGTCTTTCGAGATTACGGGTTTTATTGATTACCGAAATAACTATGGTATCGAAAATATTGCGCCGGGCCGCGCACGAGTCAAACCGTAATCCGGATCGAAAAAGTCAAAACACGGAAAATGTCCGGAATTACCAGATTAGGTTAGGAAGGAGTTTTCGGAAGAGTTTCGGGTTGTAAAAACGCAAAACGGTTGAAGTTGGAAGATTCTCGGCTTTATAAAAAAAAATTTATAATTATTCTGAAAATAATTAATAATTCATAAATCATTATAAAATCATATAACACTCCAAAAATTACCAGAAAAATACCACAATTATCTATATTTTATTCTGGACATATAAAAATTCAAATATTCAAATAATGTCACATATAAACATTCAGATATCTATTCTACTTTTCAGATAATTCACCAAAAATTCACATAAAATCACATAAACAATTCCGAATAATAATAATAATATTTGAAAATATATTGGATATTACAATCTACCCCCCTTAACAGGATTCTGTCCTCAGAATCAGCCTAGGAAAATAAATGAGGATACTTGGATCGCATTTCGCTTTCCAATTCCCAAGTCGACTCTTCAACCTTGGGATTCCTCCACAAGACTCGCACTAAAGATACAGACTTATTCCTAAGTACTCTTTCTTTCTTATCTAAAATCTGTACTGGTTGCTCTACAAAAGATAAATCTGGTTGGATCTCGATTGGCTCGTATTCTATCACATGGTTCGAATCAGGCAAATAACGCTTCAACATCGACACATGGAACACATTGTGAATATGTTGCATGTGAGGTGGTAACGCTAATTCATAAGCAACCTTTCCCACACGCTTCAAAATCTCAAAAGGACCAACATAACGCGGACTCAGCTTTCCTTTCTTCCCAAATCTTGATAGACCTTTCCAAGGAGAAACTTTTAATAGCACTGCTTCACCAACTTCAAATTCCATATCTTTTCTGGTAGGATCTGCATATTTACGTTGACGTTCTTGAGCTGCTGTTAATCTTTTCCGAATGAGTTCTATTTTCTCCTTTGTCTGCTGGATCAATTCTGGACCCAAAATCTTTCTCTCACCAACTTCTTCCCAACATATTGGAGATCCGCATCTTCTCCCGTACAAGGCTTCGTAAGGCGGCATTCCAATGCTGGCATGATAGCTGTTGTTGTAGGAGAATTCAACTAATGGCAAATGCTCATCCCAACTCCCTTCAAAACCTAGTGCACATACCCTCAGCATATCTTCAATAGTCTGAATCGTTCTTTCACTTTGACCGTCCGTCTGCGGATGATACGCGGTACTCATGTTCAGCTTCATTCCGAGACAATCTTGAAAACTTCTTCAAAATCTTGAGTTAAATCGAGGATCTCTGTCTGAAACTATGGATACTGGAACTCCATGTCGTGTCACAATTTCCTTAAGATATAACCGAACCAATTTATCCATTGAGAATCTTTCATTGATAGGAAGAAAATGCGCCGACTTCATCAATCTATCGATAATAACCCAAATAGCATCATGATTCGCCCTGGTCCTCGGTAATCCAACTACGAAATCCATCGCGATATGCTCCCACTTCCATTCTGGAATGTCCAATGGTTGTATCAGTCCACTGGGCCTTTGATGTTCCGCTTTGACTCGCTGGCAAGTGTAACACTTACTTACCCAATCTGCAATTTCTTTCTTCATGCTTGGCCACCAAAAGTTTTCTCTTAAGTCTCTATACATCTTCGTACTCCCGGGATGAATTGAGTATCTAGAGTTGTGAGCGTCTCGAAGAATTTCATCTTTCAGCTCGGCTATGTTGGGTATCCATATTCTGGAAGAAAATCTTAATATCCCTTTATCATCCTTTTGACTCCCTGTTTCTTCTCCTGTCAAACTGTCTCATTCATGGCTCATTACTTCCTCCTGACATCTTCTTATTTTCTCTAATAATTCTGGTTGAAAAGACATTGCACACAATACCTCTGTAGACATACTTGGAATACTAACCTCTATTTCCAGCTTCTCAAATTCCCTGATTAATTCCTCAGATGAAGTTATCATGTTTAACCTTTCTTTTCTGCTCAGAGCGTCGGCCACCACATTTGCTTTGCCTGGATTATAGTTAATAGTACAGTCATAGTCCTTGATCAATTCTAGCCATCTTCTCTGTCTCATGTTCAATTCCTTCTGGGTGAAGATATACTTTAAACTCTTGTGGTCCGTGTAGATCTCGCACTTTTCCCCATAAAGGTAATGCCTCCATATCTTCAATGCAAACACTATAGCTGCCAATTCTAGATCATGCGTTGGATACTTTTCTTCATGTGGTTTCAACTGTCTTGAAGCATAGGCTATCACCTTGTCATGCTGCATCAAAACACATCCCAATCCTTTATACGACGCGTCACTGTAGATCACAAAATTTCCTTGTTCATCTGGCAAGACTAGTACTGGAGAAGATACTAATCTATTCTTTAATTCCTGGAAACTTTCTTCGCACTTCTCCTCCCATTCAAATTTCTGATTTTTCCTGGTGAGCTTTGTCAATGGCATAGCTATCTTCGCGAAATCCTGCACAAATCTTCTGTAGTAACCTGCTAATCCCATGAAACTTCTTACTTCTGTTGGTGTTTTTGGCCTCTCCCAGTTGATTATGGCTTCAACCTTTGCTGGATCCACTTCCACTCCTTTACTGCTAATCACGTGCCCAAGAAATCGTACTTCTTTTAACCAAAATTCACACTTGGAGAACTTTGCGTACAATTTCTCCCGTCGCAGTATTTCCAGAACTATCCCCAAATGCTCTGCATGCTCCTCTTCTGTTTTAGAATAGATCAAGATGTCGTCTATAAACACGATCACGAATTTATCCAAATACTTCTTAAATACTCGATTCATCAGATCCATGAAAGCTGCTGGTGCGTTGGTTAATCCAAATGCCATCACTAGAAACTCATAATGCCCATATCTGGTTCTAAATGCGGTCTTCGGAATGTCTTCAGGCTTGATCTTCAGTTGATGATATCCGGATCTTAAATCAATTTTAGAAAACCATATAGCGCCTTTCAATTGGTCAAACAGATCATCGATCCTCGGTAATGGGTATTTGTTCTTAATGGTCAGCTTGTTTAATTCTCGATAGTCAATACACAGTCGCATACTCCCGTCTTTCTTCTTGACAAACAGTACTGGTGCGCCCCATGGGGATACACTAGGTCTTATAACTCCTTTCTCCAAAAGATCTTGTAGCTGAGATGCCAATTCTTTCATCTCCACTGGTGCCATCCGGTACGGAGCTTTAGAGACTGGTTCTGTTCCGGGTGCTAGATCAATCGCAAATTCAATTTCTCTGTCGGGAGGTAATCCTGGTAGATCATCTGGGAAAACATCTGAAAATTCGTTGACAACTGGAATCGCTTCTAGTGCTGGAACTTCTTTACTGGTGTCTACCACATGGGCCAAATATGCTTCACAATTCTGACGCAATAACTTTTTCACTTGAGCGATCGCTAAGAACTTCCTCTCTTGCCTATTTCCTCGAAATATTACCTTCTTCTTACTATCCAAGGTCTGAAGTCTCACTTTCCTATTCTTACAATCAATCTGAGCGTTATTTTCTGACAACCAATCTATTCCTAAAATAACATCAAATTCTCCCAACTTAAAAGGTATCAAGTTGGCATAAAAATGATGTCCTCCTATTTCAATATCGCACCTCGGGCACACTCGGTCGACAAAAACTTGGTCCTTATTAGCTAACTCTATCATTAATGCTTGTTCTAACAACTTAACTTCGCAATGCAGTTTATCAACAAAATCTTGAGAAATAAATGATCTTGTAGCTCCAGAATCAAATAAAACTTTAACATCTATGGAGTTGACTGGAAGCGTACCTGCCACCACGTCTGAACTCTGAACAACATCCTTCATAGTCATATTGAATGTCCAAGCCTTTGGTTGGTCCTTTGCTGGTGGTCCTTCAATCCTTGGCACATTAGCAGTTGGTTCAGTTGTTTGGCAGTCCCTGGCAATATGCCCCATCTTTCCACATTTAAAGCACACTGTCCCTGATCTCTGAGCTGTAGTCTGACTTCGACACTCATTAGAATAGTGTCCCTTCTGATTGCACTTATAACATAACACATTAGCCTTGCAAATCCCAAAATGCCTTCTACCACAAAATTTGCACTCTGACGCAGGTGGACGATTGGGTCTCTGCTGATTTGAATTCTGAAAACGGTTCCCATTTCCTAGCTGTGGTTTCTTAAATCCCACACTCTTATTATTCTGAAACTCTGGCCTTTTATTGAAACGACCCTGGAAATTACCTTGTTGCTGGCCTCCTCCTGAGGTTTCTATTTTCCTTTTCTTCCCATCCTTCCCTTTTTGATACATATCACTCTTACTTTCAATCACCATTGCTTTCTGCACTACTGCCACATATGAAGTCAATTCAAACATGGCCACCCTATTCTGAATCCAAAATCTCAATCCCTGTTCAAACCTTCTTGCTTTCTTTTCATCCGTATCAACCTGGTCTGGCACGAACCTCGCTAATTCAGTAAACTTAGCTTCGTACTCAGCTACAGTAAGATCTCCCTGGGTCAAGTTCAAGAATTGGATCTCCATTTGATTCTTCATATACCTCGGAAAATACTTCTCTAGAAACAGCTCTGTGAATCTATTCCAAGTTATAAACTCACCTCCTTCCAATGCTCGCGCGGATTCCCACCAATAGTTCGCCTCACCCTTCAGAAAGTAACTTGCAAACTTGGTCTTCTGCTCAGCTCCTGCTCCGACCAATTCAAAAGCCTTTTCCATTTCCTTAAGCCATGCATTGGCTTCCACAGGATCAGCACTTCCCTTGAACTCAGGTGGCTTCACTGCTTGAAACTGCTTAAAAGTCACTGCAGGTGGTGCTGCTTGCTGCTGCTGTTGCTGTTGCTGTTGTTGTTGCTGCTGTATAAGATGTAACATCTGCTGCTGCATCAGTCCCAACATCTGGATAATCGCTGGATCTGTATGGCTCTCGGTACTACCCTCTTCTGAATTATTCCTTCTCTTTAGTGCCATTATTCTGGTATGAAAACAAGCAACATATATAATAATCTGTCAAGCATTGTGTCAAATATGTAGCAATTCCTTAGCATATCAAAATTCGCAAACTGTATCTCTTCGCTGAATATCATAAACTTGCTACCATATTAACACAAGCGACATGATTATCACATAATCCTGCTTATTATCTCAAGAATAATAACACAAAGAAAATTACTCCGAATTATCCAACCCTTTTAAATCCTTGCTCGAAATCTTAACTAAATCAACAAAATAGCGGCAATGACACAAGGCCTAAAGCTAAACACAAAATAGGAAACCTAAACAATTTAACTACAACTTAACCCAATAACCTAAATTTAATCCTATAAAAGCTAAACTACACGCGCCTATATTATGTGATCTTCCTATGACTCATCTATGACAATCCTACGCCTGTTTCAGTGACCATAACCTGTAGCTCTGATACCAACCTGTAACGCCCTCCAAACCCGGGGTCTAGATTTGGGGGTCACTCGCCAATAAACCAAAATAAAACAATCACAGTGGAATAATATAATAAATACGACCCCTTTACCTACACTGGATCGATCACAGGTTATAGTATGGAACATACACTAATACAAATCAAATGTTATTACAAACCATAGTCTAACTAATTTTACAACTTATTCAAATTTTATTACAAACCTCTAGATTAATTAAGTGTCCCAAACTGTCTACCTGGAAACACACCAACTATTTACAAGCACATAACCTTTGGTCAGACCTGGAACTTAAGTTTGTCCTGGCCTAGCTGAAAGAATCAAGATAAGAAACAAGTATGAGCGAAAGAAATGCTCAGCAAGTAGTAAATAGCTTATGATTTGGAATAACAACAGTATATCTGATGAACAAAACCAACTACAATAACTGAACAGTATCAAAACTGATATAAATTTGATAATAAACAACATTTGCAATATATTATGTTTTGGGATTGGAATCCTCGAACGACGGTGTGTTGCCGCCGGTGATCAACCGCGGAGCAACACCGGTATGCCGAAGCATATCCAACTAAACAAAAAGGTACCCAAGGCACATATTGGCCTAGCAAGGTGTTATATCCTGTATAACACATAGCTCACACTGGACCGCCGCCACGGCCTCTTACGCAACCATCCATCCCATAAAAACAATTTTCCGTCAAAGGAGTCGAATCAAATGACATCCTTAACCACATAACTCCCCATTTCTCATGGTCCGGAGTTTTATCAACAACCCATGGCGAAATAACCAGAACAATTAGTTATTCGCTAATCTCAATTCAAAACTTCACTGTATAGAGTAATTCATAGCGAAACATAAAACGTTTAACTATTCTGAACTTAGAATAGTATGGATATTGAAAGAATAAAGTTCAGAGTCAATATCAATTGAATGATAAATAAAGATATAGGTACTTGTATAATATGATTAGAAATGAACGTCACTTGAACGATAAGTGAAGTTAGGGGTACTTGCCTGGTATGCTCAATAACCTCTTACTTTAACTCTGCTTCTAACTGCTGGCTACTATCTTCGTCTAACACTTGACTGTACTCCTTGCTACTCGATTCTATAAACAAAAAGACTATCTTAATTGACAGAACTAAACTCAATCGACGTAACTCTACGTCTTGACATCTCCCCGACCATTTATAACTAAGCATGGCATATTAAACTGTAAACAAATAGCATACTTATCACATAACACATAATCATGACATTTGTATAACACGTAATCTCATAACTCATGCAATATATAAGTCAGATCATTAAAAGATACGTCTCAGTGCGCTCAGAATGAAAATCAGGTCAATATTAGCATTTATCGATCAAATACCGACTCAAACTGATATACAAATTAAATGACATTGCAATATAAAAGAAATTAGGTCTCAAAAGTATTTTTATTGAAAGCGCAATATTTTTCTGAGTCTGTACGCGTTCGTTTCGTATTAAACGGACAAACGGTTGATTTATTATGAATTTTTGAACATTTTTCGGAATAAAACGGGTCTCCAAATCATTTAATAATTAAATAATAGGGCTCGAATACTCGAAAATAATTTTATAAAAATTATCGAGCCTAGAAAATAATTTAAAATAATATTTTAAAGCTCGAAACTATTTTTCGGAATTTTTAAATCAATTTTAAATAATTAAATAATCAATTAAAATTAATTAATAACTAATTAAATTAATTAATCAATTAATATTTAAATTAATTGACTAATTAACTAATTAATTATCAACTAAAATTAATTACTTAAATAATTTGGATTTATTTTTGAATTAAAAATAAATTTTCAGAATTAAAATAATGATTTTCAAATTAAATAAAATGAATTTTCAGAAATTAAAATAGGATTTTTGAATTATTTTTAAATCAGAAATTCAGAAACAGTTTTCAGATTTTTGCAACTGGGTTTATAGGATTAAAAGCGGGTCGAAATCCGGGTCAAAACCGACCCAAACGGGTCACCAAGAAACTGAAGAAACCCGCCGGAAAATTACAGAATCTGGCGAGGTTTCGTTTCCCGGCGAACCCCAATCGAGCTCTAAACCGGCTCGATCATTCTGCTTTTCAGTCCCTATCGATTCTACAACACTACCACAATTCAGAGACGACATCGACAATAACAAAACACTGTCGAGTCCTCGGTTCCGGCCAAACCGCCATTAAAGCCGGTCAAAACCGAGCTTTTCCGGCTACTTTAAATCGGACACCATAATTCAATCCAAAAATACCGTTAAACTCAGAGAAACACGATCTATTCTTCTGCATAACCTAATTCAATGAACAACTAACAATCAAGAAACCCCCAAATTCGAATATTAACCCTAAATTACGAATTTACAAATCACTAGTCGTTTGAATGATTTGAGGGCATAAACAGAAAGAACATGAAAATCTGAACATTTTGGTTACTCATACTTTAAATTCTGAAGTCTGCATCACCCTCAAATTTGGGTTTGATTCTCAGAACTTTTCAAGAACACCAAGAACACATATTCAAAGAATTTTCAGAAAATTAAACCTCAATTTCTATATGATACCGAACCCTATTTTTGAAGTATAATATACCAAATCGACCAGAAAAACATACTCTACAACATGGAAGCATCAAATCACATCAACAACATCAAGAACGAATTTTCATAATTTAATTATCAAATAATTCGAATATAAATAATTAAATAAGAAAATTACTGTGATTTCTGGGCAGAAACTGATGATTGATTCAGAAAGAAGATTTCGAGAGCTTCGTTTTAATATGCTGCACGCCCGAATCGGAGTTCGATAACGCCTTCGTTCGTGTGTTTGATTCTCGGAAACGTATCGGTTTCTCGGGTTTTTCTCTGTTTTTACGGTATTTTAACTGGTTGCAAATGAATAAACGAAATAAGAAATAGGCTATTTATATTTATGGAATATTGGATCGTTCTGGATCATTTTGGATCGTTAAATTAGTTGCTTAGCCGCTAAGTAACTGTAAAAACGATACAATTCAATACCAGAATTGGATAATTATCAAAACCGGGCTTTTTATAAAACACCATATACGAAAATAACATAAAAAATATCCCGTCTTTCGAGATTACGGGTTTTATTGATTACCGAAATAACTATGGTATCGAAAATATTGCGTCGGGCCGCGCACGAGTCAAACCGTAATCCGGATCGAAAAAGTCAAAACACGGAAAATGTCCGGAATTACCAGATTAGGTTAGGAAGGAGTTTTCGGAAGAGTTTCGGGTTGTAAAAACGCAAAACGGTTGAAGTTGGAAGATTCTCGGCTTTATAAAAAAATTATAATTATTCTGAAAATAATTAATGATTCATAAATCATTATAAAATCATATAACACTCCAAAAATTACCAGAAAAATACCACAATTATCTATATTTTATTCTGGACATATAAAAATTCAAATATTCAAATAATGTCACATATAAACATTCAGATATCTATTCTACTTTTCAGATAATTCACCAAAAATTCACATAAAATCACATAAACAATTCCGAATAATATTAATAATATTTGAAAATATATTGGATATTACATGGTATATGTGGGATGAACCATATTTGTTTAGACAGGGAGCTGACCAGATCATCAGGAGATGTGAAAGGCAGATGTCATAGCCTATTTGTTTATTCGAGGATTTAACTCAACTCAAATAAGGATGTAACAAGTAAATAGTGGTTCTATCGTCAGAGAGATCTCTCAAAGTAACATATGTCAAAGGATTAAGTAACATTATTCGTCTACAGACTTGAGGACTTAATTCACTGGAAGAAGCTCAAGAAATTGATCAAGCCTCAGTAATATAATTCAAGATTGTAGATTTAATCAAGTGACAGAGATCTCGTCAGGGTATCAATTGATTACAGGGATTTAATCTGAAGAAAATCAAGACATGAAGAAACATCACAGAAGTTAGTCATTCATGAACCAGACTGTACATCGAGTGTCAACATTGAAGTGGTGAGATAGATTCAGTGATTTTCAGAAGATTGTCAGAAGAGTGGTTGTTGTTCAAGATTAGTATTAATTCTCTAATTAATTAATTAAGTCATATGTTAGGTCACACACACTGTAGAGGGGGTGAATACAGTGTATAATACAATCAAATCGAACTTTAATATCTTAAGTAACAGAAAACAAACTTTATTGAAACAATAAACTCTGTTATAGTATGGAACTGTTACCTCTCAGTGATGAACAAATATCACGAGAGCTACTAGGGTTACAATGAATAATCTTCTCGAATAAGATAACACTTGTAGTGTAAACCCTATGTCTGTGTTTATATACTACACAGTTACAAGATAATCGCTAATTGATATGGAATATAATTCTGCTTTCTAAAATATATCAATCAGATATCTTTTCTTCCAAGTATTCCATTCTTCATGGAACTCCTTCTTCATGCATATCTCTTCTTATGTTTATCTTGATCTTCTTTCCTTTAATCAGCTACTGTCCTTATCTGATCGTCCTTCAGCACTTAAGTTCTGATATCTAACTTCTGATGATTATCTCCTGATAATATAAGTACTGATATCCTTAAGTCCTGACTTCCAGTATAAGTACTGATCAACGGTTAAGTACTGATTTGTCCTGTTAAGTAAGATCTGAAATCTAAACATAAATTATATTAGCCATGACATTATCAAATATATCTAACAATCTCCCCCAACTTGTAAATTAGCATAATATACAAGTTTAACAGATATTTGATGATGTCAAAAACATTAAGTACAAATGCATGAGAATTAGACTAGATAACTACAACTTACAGTCCTTAAAGCTTTACCAATATTCAACTTCTGATAACAACTTCAGTCAGTATAAATATCAGAATTTAAGCAGTTGTAGATCTTCGACTTGGCTTCATCATCTGATCTCTCTGATGTCAGGAGTTGTTCTGAGATAGTTCTTCAACAAATATTTCTCAGCATATCTGAGTTCATCAATCATTCTCCTTTTGGCATCTTTAAGCTCTGCAGTATCTTCACCAATTTGAAAGATTGCAGCTCTGAGATCATTGATCTTTGCTTTTCTTATATCCTGATCCAGTCTGATCAAATAAGCTTTATCAGACTCAAGATTGAATTCAACAGCCCTGTACCCCAGAAAGGTAGTTATAATCTTAGCATTGTTGGGCTTCATTATTCTGTCATCCACTTGAAGTAAGAATAGTACATGCTCCAATTCTTCAAAATACTTCAATGGAATGGCATTTTGTCTTATATGATAAACCCTACCATCTGTCATGAAATACAACAAGATGTATTCTTTCAAGTAGGTATGGTAAACCATCTGTACAGATTCCAGTTGATTCAATCTCTCAGGAGTTGCTCCAATACCTGGTTCACTCAAAGAAGTTGGATCATTGGTAGTGTTATGTATTCTTCTTTCATCAGCACTTCCCAATCCAGTTTTATCTCTTGCTTCCTTTCCAGTAACTACTCTAGCTTCAAAACCACTTGTAGTAGTCTTCAAAGGTTGAGTCTGTTTTGCTTTAGTGAATCCTGGTAGGAGTGTCTTTGGTCTATCTTCTAATATCAAGTTAAATTGAGCTATGTCAGAGGTTACTTGCTTCTTCTGAATATCAGAACTTACAATTTCTTGACTCTGAACAACTTGAGCCATGTCAGACGTTGTTTTAAGAATTTTTCTTGAAGTCAGAGCAAGATTATCCTTTTCATCAGTAATTTCTTCATCCTCTGGAGGCACATAAACCTTGATAGGTTCACCAACCTTTTCTTTACCCTTGGATCTTGGATCTATCTGCGGTTGTGATCTAGCAAATGTTGCTTCAGTATATGGCCTTTCTTTGATCACAATGCCTTTGAGTTTTGGAAGTGGCTTTTTACCAGAAGCTTCAGATTTAGATGTGACTTTCTCTGATTTAAGTCTGGCTTCTTCTTCCATTAAACTTTCCAAGTCCATTCCTGGATTTTCCTGAAGAAATAACTGTCTTGACATTTCCTCATCAAGATCTAAAAGTTCATCAGAACTTATCCTTTTACCAGCAGCAGAACTTATTCTTTTCCCAGTATCAGAACTTGTCCTGTGACTTGTGATTTCAGCTTTTCTTGATGTGAATCTTCTACCTTGACTATGACCTCTACACATTCCAGGGTTTCCTTGATCATTTTTTTCATCATCCTTCCCTGTCAGTGTCTTGTCAGTCTTGCATTTGGACTTAACTACTTTCTCCCCCTTTTTGGCATCAGCAGGTAGTAGAAGAGAGATAAGCAATTCCACTGAGGATTGGATTTCAGTCAGTTGTGATTGCTGAGAAGTTTGATTTTTCAGAATATCATCAATCTGAGCTTGTTGATGATCTTGAGTCTTCTCAATATAAGCAATCATGTCAAAGGTAGGTTGGAAGAACTTTTTCTTATCAATTTTCCAAACTTGTTCCTGTTTGATAAATTCTTCCTGAATCTTGTGTAGCTCTGCATGAGTAGTTGAGTGAAGACCTTGTAGATGTTTAGTACTCAATGCAGTGACTCTAAGCTGGGTTTTGAAATCATCAGAATTTAACATTTCATCAGCTTTAGTCAAGTGCTCAGCAAGATGCTTTTCAGTTGGAACACATGAAACTGAGTTCCATTCCTTAGTCCACTCCTGTCCTGCAGGAGTTTCACTCCAAGGTACTGGTGCTTCTCCGGTAACAAACTTCTTAACCAGTTCAGACTTTAGAATAGTCTGTTGAGGAGCATGTCCTGAAGGACCTGCTGCATCAGCATCTGCAGTTGGAGCAACATCGCCAGTATCTCCAGCATTTGCAGCATCAGAACTTAAAGAATCAGTATCTTCTGATAAGACAACAGTGTGAGTAGCAATGGAGGTTTCAGCATCCTCTAATTGCTGATCTGGTTCTAAGTTCTGATCAACAGCCAAATCCTGATGTTCACCTAAAGTCTGATCATCAGCATCATGATGCAGAGAAGGTGTTGTTGATAACTCTGGAGTTTGAACAGCATCAGTAACAGGTGTTGTTGAAGGATTAGTTGCAGGTGGAGCTTCTAAGAGAATTACTTCAGCCACGACCAAGTTTTGAATATCAATATCAGCACTTGTGCCTGGATCAACAGGAGACACAGATGGTGTGTTAGCCTTTTCAGAAACAGCTTCCTGAGATGGAGTTGATGGAGAAGAAGTGACTGGAGCAAATTCCTTGTCTTATGAGATCAGAGATTCCTGATCCCCTTCCTTAGTTGCTTCCTCTTCATCATCCGAAACTGGCCTGTGTGCCCTCTGTTTCTTGTATCTCTTTGTTGATTTGGATTCCTTTGGAGTGTCAGGAACTGTAATTCTTCTAAGCCTCTTGAGAAGCCTAGCTCCCCCAATTCCAGAATCCCTCTGAGAAGTCTCTTTCTCAGCTTCACTTACAACAGGTTCTGAAGAAGGAACCTGTTCCTCAGTATCAGATTCATCTCTCAAGGCAATCCTCCTTCTCTTTTGAGGTGTTTGAGGGACAGTCTTTGTCCACTTTGGCTTGGAGGATGAAGGCTTCACAGTAGGTGTTGAGGATGAGGGTTGGACAGTCTGTAAGGTGGAGAGATAGGATTTGAGATATGTCCTGAGGGTAGGTTGAGTAGAATGAGTGGTAGGTGCTGAGGATGATGGTTTTTGGGTGTTTGTTGTTGGTTGGACATCAGAATAAACAGATATATAAGTATCAGGATCAACATTTACTAGGATCTGTTTTACAGACTGAGGAATCTGTAATGGTCTAACCACTGATTTCTTAGTGTCAGCATTTACCAGGTCATTAAAGTAGCGTTTTGCAACTTTAAAAGGTGTGGTTGAGGAACTGACTAATTGAGGTTCATCAGTACAAAAAGTATAAATAAGTTGACAGAATCTAGCAAAATAGACAACATTCCTATCCTCTGTCATCCTATCCCCAATAAAACCAATTATACCAGTTGTAAAATCAAAATGAGTTTGATTGATAATAGCATACCCGATGTGCTGACTCAGAATTGGGATAACATCAAAATTCGAACATTTGTTCCCAAAAGCTTTGGTGATGCAGTCGAAGAAGAAGCTCCATTCTCTTCTGATATGAGCCCATTTCAACTGCCCAAGTTTTTCCAAACTCTTTTCATATCCCAAATTAGCCATTAACTCCTGAAGAGCTGATTCCTCTGGAATTGAAAAAGTACACTCTTCTGGGAGATGTAGAGCCCTGCGTATTGTACCAGGAGTAACTGCATAAGATGAATCACCCACTTCGAAAATAATACTGGGGGTGCCATGTTTACCACCATCATCAAAGTGCCCAGTCCGCCAAAACGTCAGAACTTGTTGGCTCGAAAAGACTGAAGGCATACCCAATCTCACTGTGTGCAAGAAGATCTTGCACAAAATGCAATTCAGATGGAGCTTCAGCATGATCAAGAATTGCAGCATAGTTGTTTGGAACAAACTTAGCTCCATCAATGATTAAATCCTTAGGTGCCATGTGAAAAATTTAGATGAAAAAGTGCCTGTTAGGTATTTGATAAAATGTCTGTGAGAAGATGAGAGAAAGTGAGAGTAAAAGCAAGCAGAGAGAAAAAAAATATGAAGGAAATAAAAGATTAAAGAAATCCTCTCTCTGTCGTACTTATACTCTGAAAAAAATGTTACCGTTGGACACCTGTCAGACATGCAGTAATAACGGATAGTTACTGGGCTCGAGAAAACAGTAATTATTACTTACCCACTCGCCTGTTTTCAAGGTAAAAACCGTTCCACTTACCCATATATGCCATTAATTAAGGTGAAACAGTTTTAATTCAAAATTGAAGCCGTTTCCACTTATGGAATTATTTTTCACTGCAACATTAATATTCTAAAAATAAGTCAAGTGAAAATGACCAAGATAAATCATATGAATAAGTACTGATAAAAGAAAGTCAGAACTTAAATTTAAACAGAATTTATATGGTCATCAGAATATCAATCAGGATTTATCAATGCATTACAAAATATCTTAGAGACAGAATCTTGAAACAAAAACAAATTTCATTAATATATCAAGTGAATACATTCATGAAATTGAGATTACATCAGAATTTATACAAGATTTCCCTAAGCTGCTAAACCTAACATCAACAACCTTAGTCCTAGCTAAGAAGCCTGACAAAGCTGATGATGAAGAAAAATAGGAAGAAGACGAGATTAAATCATTTCTTCTTCCTACTCTCGACAAACAGAATGGCGAGTCGGATGATTCGCTCTTGCTGGTGGAGAGCTTCCAGCCTTTCCTCCTCCAATCGCTCCAGATGGTGATGGTAATCCATATAGAAGAACAGGAGGTGGGTCAGTACCTCCTGTGGGACAGGGTCCCATATCTCCTCAGGAATGGCCGTGACGTGCCATTCCTGGTGCCAGTCGGCACAGCTTAGCTCCATATTGAAGTTTTGGTAGTTCAAAAACATGTTGTATCTGACCATTGTGTTTTTGAAAGAAAAAGTATGAAGGTAAGTTTGTGAGAAAGAATTTGATGGGAAGGCTGATGTGAAGTGGCTGCTTATATAGGCAAGAGAATGCCAGGAGACGTAAAAGTATTTAATGCTGACAGGTAGAATTAATTCTACCTCGTCTCCCCAGACTTTGAAAAAAAATAACATTCATTGGAAGGAGAAAAAATGGTTGAATGCGCACAAGAAACAAGTAAAAGTGGACTGTTCAAGTACGAATACCATTAACCCTAACCATAGTGACTATTAATCTTCCACTTTAACATATTCTAGTTTGAACCGAGACTGTTATTAAAATTTATCCACAGATAAACCAAGTAAAGAATTAGACTGTAATATCAGAACTTAGACTTATATCAGAACTTAACAGTCATCAGAACATAATTTCTTAACTCAAAAAAGGAATGCCTATCTAAGTAAATCCTCATACAAGTTCTGAGTTATACTCTTCAGAACTTAGTCATCAGAATATGCAACCAGAACTTGTCCTCAGAGTTAGTGCAAAATGACACAATGACTGTTTATCTAAAACAACATAGACCACCACAGTAATTTTCATCATTCAGATGGAGTGATTAGTGTGTGCATTAAGCTAAATTCCAGACAAGGAATAAAGTCTGATTCACTTCAGTATATCTTAGAAATAAGGCATAACTAAAATTTTGCTAAAGAGCTGTCATTATCCTGAATACCTACTGATGAATGAGTTCATGCTTGAGTCCACCTCAGCTGTTTTGTGCTAATTTTATGCATCTTTTTAAATTCTATTTTACAGTGGCTTCTCAGTGTAAGTGAGTCACGACTGCTTATCAGAATTTATGCTATTATCAGAGTATTTCTCCAGTAATTATAGAGTGTGAAAAGTCACCAAGAAAATATTTTGCTTTTCTAATGCATATTTACTTAATACCAGCAATGCACTTGGGTCGTCCCTTCCACATTTTTACTCTAGATCTCAAAGGAGTACCTGATTTTATTCTTTGATCCTTTTTGCTTTTTCTTTTAATAAGTGAGGTTTATCAGCACTTAGTACATTCGGCAGTTTTACTAGTATCAGAACTTAACAGATGAGTAGCATTATTTTAATTTGTGACTTAGTAATAAGATAAACAAAGTAAACTCAACTAAGCTCAATTATCAGAATTTGCTTGTGACATAAGATTTCCACAGAAATAATTACTTCTTATATGGGATCATCTGTTTATTGAAGACTACTAGGTCATTATATTACACAGTTATCCTCATAGGATTGAATAGTTACTTAAACAGACATATCACTTATCAGAGTTTAGAAACATATATCAGACAACAAACAGTACTTGAACGCATATTTCAATTAATCACAGGATACACAAAGAGATTACATTCTGTAAATACTGATCATAAAGTCTAATGAAACAGAACAAAACTAGACAGATTTAGAAAAAGAACCTGAAACCATTCCAAGTTCATTTACCAATCTTGTAAAAGTGGCTTCACACAGTGGTTTTGTGAAGATATCTGCTAGTTGTTGATCTGTTGGAACAAAGTGCAATTCCACTGTACCTTCATCCACATGTTCCCTTATGAAGTGGTACCTGATGCTGATGTGCTTTGTCATAGAGTGTTGAACTGGATTACCTGTCATAGCAATAGCACTTTGATTATCACAGTAAATAGGGATTTTGAAATAAGTTAACCCATAATCCAGTAACTGATTCTTCATCCAAAGAATCTGTGCACAACAGCTTCCTGCAGCAATATACTCTGCTTCTGCAGTTGATGTGGAAATTAACTTTTGTTCTTGCTGAACCAAGAAACCAATCTGCCTCCAAGAAATTGGCAGCTTCCACTTGTGTTTTTCCTGTCAATTTTGCAACCTGCAAAATCTGCATCTGAGTAACCTATTAGTTTAAAATCTGATTCTCTAGGATACCACAATCCCAGATCAGCTGTTCCTTTAAGATACTTAAAGATTCTTTTCACAACTGTTAAGTAAGGTTCTCTTGGATCTGCTTGAAATCTTGCACAAAGACAGGTAGCATACATGATATCAGGTCTACTAGCAGTTAGATAGAGTAGAGAGCCAATCATACCTCTGTAATCAGTAATATCTACTGATTTACCAGTATCCTTATCCAGTTTTGTTGCAGTGGCCATGGGAGTGGATGCACTTGAACAATCTTGCATTCTGAATTTCTTTAGCAAGTTTCTGGTGTACTTAGTTTGACAAATAAAAGTGCCTTCTTCATTCTGCTTGACTTGAAGGCCCAGAAAATAGCTAAGTTCCCCCATCATACTCATCTGATATCTTGACTGCATCAGTTTGGAAAACTTCTTGCAAAGTCTGTCATTTGTAGACCCAAAAATGATATCATCAACTTAAATCTGGACGAGAAGTAAGTCCTTTCTATGGTTGAGGTAGAACAGTGTTTTTTCTATTGTTCCTCTGTTGAATCCACTTTCCAGAAAAAACTGAGCTAAGGTCTCATACCATGCTCTAGGAGCTTGCTTAAGTCCATAAAGTGCTTTATCAAGCCTGTAGACATAATCTGGATATTTGGAATCTACAAAGCCTGGAGGTTGTTCAACATATACTTCCTCCTCCAATTCTCCATTGAGAAAAGCACTTTTCACATCCATTTGAAAGACAGTAAACTTTTTGTGAGCAGCATAAGCCAAAAATATCCTTATGGCTTCTAACCTAGCAACTGGTGCAAATGTTTCATTATAGTCAATTCCCTCCTGTTGAGAATATCCTTTTGCAACCAGCCTTGCCTTATTCCTTGTAATTATGCCATCACTGTCAGTTTTGTTTCTGAATACCCACTTTGTACCAACAACAGATCTATTCTTTGGTCTTGGCACTAGGGTCCAGACTTTGTTTCTTTCAAACTCATTTAACTCTTCCTACATTGCTTGCACCCAATCAGCATCTTGAAGAGCTTCTTCCACTTTCTTTGGCTCAGTCTGAGAGAGAAAAGAATTGTAAAGACATTCATTTGAAGTACCTGTTCTAGTTCTGACACCTGCATCAGGATTTCCAATTATCAAATCAGGTGTATGTGACTTTGTCCACTTCCTTGCAGATGGAAGGTTTTCTCTAGAACTTTGTCCACTTCCTTGCAGATGGAAGGTTTTCTCTAGAACTGGATGCTCCCCCATGATCCATGCTGTCTTCATTTTCATTTTCTGATGCTCCCCTTGAAACTATGCTCTCTGAGTTGGATTCTTCAGAATTTCGATTTTCAGCACTATCAGAACTTGGCTTATCAGAACTTGACGAATCAGAACTTGAAGAGCCAGATATATGTTCTGATGTTTCTTGAGATGTGGTAGGATCTTGAGTATGTTCCCCCTGCATTGGTGCATCTTCCTTTGACGTAGTCACCACAGTTTCAATAACATCAGAGTTTAATCCATCAGAGTTTACAGTATCAGGACTTAGACTGTCAGGATTTTCAGTATCAGAATTTGAGTCTTCATTTTCAAATCTCAGCTGATCATGATCAATGAAATCTTCAAGACCAGTAATCTTCTTGTCATCAAAAGAGACATTGATAGATTCCATGACCACTTTTGTTCTCAAATTATAGACTCAGAAGGCTTTTGTGGAAAGTGGATATCCAACAAAGATTCCTTCATCAGCTTTTAGATCAAACTTGGATAGCTGTTCAGGATGAGTCTTGAGAACAAAACACTTGCATCCAAATACATGAAAGTACTTCAGATTTGGCTTCTTTTTCTTCACCATCTCATATGGTGTTTTTCCATGCTTGTTAATAAGTGTTGCATTTTGAGTAAAATAAGCAGTCTGCACAGCTTCAGCCCAGAAATAGGTTGGAAGCTTTACTTCTTCAAGCATTGTACGTGCAACTTCAATGAGAGTTCTATTCTTCCTTTCAAGCACTCCATTTTGCTGTGGAGTTCCAGGAGCAGAAAATTCCTGCTTTATTCCATGGTTTTTGCAGAACTCTTCCATCATCAAATTCTTGAACTCAGTGCCATTATCACTCCTTAAGATTTTCACAGAATCTTTGAGCAATTTATCCAGATGTTTGACATGATCAATCAAGATAGATGCAGTTTCACTTTTTGTGTGCAAGAAATACACCCATGTGTATCTGGTGAACTCATCCACTATGACCAATGCATACTTCTTCTTTACAATAGACATGACATTCACTGGACCAAATAGATCAACATGTAATAGATGATAAGGCTCAAGAATTAATGATTCATTCTTGCTCTTGAATGAAGATTTTCTTTGTTTGGCCTTCTAACATGAATCACAAAGACCATCAGGAGCAAATACTGACTTTGGCAATCATCTCACAAGATCTTTCTTGACCAGTTCATTTATATTGTTGAAATTTAAATGAGAGAGTTTCTTGTGCTAATTCCAGCTTTCTTCAATTAATGCTCTACTCATCAGACAGATTACAGAACCATCAGTACTTGTTGAAAGCTTAGCTTCATAAATGTTACCACGCCTGTATCCTTTCAGAACAACTTTGCCTTTATATTTACTCACAATTTCACAGTGTTCTTCAAAGAAATCAACATGATAACCTCTGTCACAGATTTGACTTATACTCAGCAGATTGTGTTAAAGTCCTGAGACCAGAGCTACTTCTTTAATTATGACATTCCCAAGATTGATATTGCCATATCCCAATGTTTTTCCAATGTTGCCATCTCCATAGGAAACACTTGGGCCAGCTTTCTCCACAAAGTCTGATAGCAGGGCCTTATTTCCAGTCATATGTCCTGAACATCCACTGTCCAGAACTAGAATATTTTTCCTGTTGCCCTGCAATCACAAAGACCACTAATTATTAGTTTTAAGGACCCAGACTTGCTTGGATCCTTTGGTCTTATTAAGTTTGTTAACATTTGCAGCGGATTTAGCATCAGAGTTTATGTTAACATTTTTCTTTTCAGAACTTACATTATCAGACTTTGAATCAGAATTTACACTAGAAGGAACAATGGAAACTTTCTTCAAAGAAGGTTTTATTTGATAATAATCATAGTACAAACTATGATATTCCTTACAAGTATAAATGGAATGCCATAAACTACCACAATGAAAACAAGGATTTTGTGGTTTGTATCTAACAGACTGACTCTTAACTCCTGATTTTGAAGGTAAGGAGTTAATATTCTTATTCTTCCTGCAAAAAGAAGCCAGATGATTAGAACTTCCACAGTTATGACATGTTTTCCTAGGAGCATCAGGAACAGGTTTATAATTATTGCTTTTATTCACACCTTCCTTTCCATTCCTATTCTTCCTAGGTGATTTTACCTTGTTTGCATTCTTAACATCTTTCAGCTTATGCTTAAGCTGCTTCTTTGTCATTAAGCCTATGTTTACTTCAGCTGTCTTTTCCAGTTTTAGTTTGTCAGAAGTTAATTCCTCTTTAACTTCTGATTTCTCATTTTCAGACTTTACAGTTACAAACTTAACAGGTTTTAACTTTGGCTTTTGCTTAACAACAAGCTTAATTTCTTCAGTTCCTTTATCATTCTTATCCTCTCCATAACCTAAGCCCTCTTTCCAGTTTCCACTACTTAGCAAATTTTGAGTTGTTTTGCCAGAATTAGTCCAAGTTCTGATAATCTCTCTTTCCTTTTCTAACTCAGTTTTTAGAGATTCATTCATTTTTAGCACTTCATCCCTAACATAGAAAGCATAATCTCTATCCTTCTGAGTTTGATGAAACATGACTAACTCTTTTTCTAAGAAATCATTTCTTTTCTTAAAAGCAAGATTTTCAGAAGTTAATCTTTCACATGTTAAAGTTTGATCTCTATAACTAACAAACATGGTTTTAAGATATCTTCTCAACTCATTAATATCATCAGTATGAAAAGCATAAGTAGTCTAAGGTACCTTTGTTTCAGCAGCTTCAGAACTGCTCTCAGCACTTTCTTTATCAGCATTTTCCATTAATGCATAGTTCTCCTCACTTTCAGAGTCTGAGGTGTCTGTCCAGCTTTTCTGCTTTGTGACAAGAGCCTTGCCTTTGTCACACTTTACCTTTTTGCAATCAGGAGATATGTGGCCTTTCTCACCACAGTTATAGCATTTAACATTGGTATAATCTCCTCTGTCAGACTTTCCTCCTCTGCCTTCAGATCTTCTGAAATTCTTCTTCTCAGAACTTATGCCTTTCCTGGAAAACTTCTTTCCCTTCCTGAACTTCCCGTATGCAATCTTTGTGATTCCTTTCACCATAAGAGCACACAGCTTCATCATCTCCTCATCAGCATCAGTCTCAGGCAAGCTTTCAGAATCTGAGTCATCATCACTTTCAGAACTTGATGATCAGTATCAGACTTTATAACAAGAGCTTTACCCTTGTCTTTCCTTGAGGAAGCTGCTTTGGGGGATTCTTCTTCAGCCTTAAGAGCAACTGTCCTTGACTTTCCTCATTTCCTCTTGCTTCTTTGTTCCATCTCAAGTTCATGAGTCTTGAGCATTTCATAGATTTCATCAAGAGTTGTTTCATAAAGATTGTAGTTGTCTCTTATTGTTGTTGCCTTCAAATCCCAGCATTCAGGAAGAGCTAACAGGAATTTAAGGTTTGAATCTTCAAGATTATACTCTTTATTAACCAATGACAAATCATTCAAAAGTTTGACAAATCTATCATATAAATCATTCAATGACTCATTAGTCTTTGAGTCAAAGTGTTCATACTCTTGAGTGAGTATTATCTTCCTGTTCTTCTTAATTGTGTCAGTTCCCTGACACCTTGTTTCCAGAGCATCCCATATCTCCTTAGCAGTCTTGCAGTTGATTACCCTGTTTGACATTACATTATCAATGGCACTATGCAGGTAAGTGTCGTACCTTAGCATCCTTAGCAATTGATGCTATATCTTCAGCAGTATAATCACTCTTTCCTTTGGTACGGTCTTTGCTGCTTCACCTGCAACTGCAACAGCAGCTTGGTTGGTTTGTGAGGCCCTTCCTTGATTCTATCAAGGTATTCTGGATCTGTTGCTTCCAGGAACATGGTCATCCTTACCTTCCATATGGGATATTCAGATGGTCTCAGTATGGGAACTCTGATGGTCTCATACCGACTTGAATTTGTGTCTTTGGTGGTTCTCAGTTTTGGTAGGCTTAGTTGGAGTTTCTGTGTCAGACATGATTGTGTTTGGATCTTTAACTGTATGTGTGTTAACAGATAGCTCTGATACCACTTGTTAGGTCACACACACTGTAGAGGGGGTGAATACAGTGTATAATACAATCAAATCGAACTTTAATATCTTAAGTAACAGAAAACAAACTTTATTGAAACAATAAACTCTGTTACAGTATGGAACTGTTACCTCTCAGTGATGAACAAATATCACGAGAGCTGCTAGGGTTACAATGAATAATCTTCTCGAATATGATAACACTTATAGTGTAAACCCTATGTCTGTGTTTATATACTACACAGTTACAAGATAATCGCTAATTGATATGGAATATAATTCTGCTTCCTAAAATATATCAATCAGATATCTTTTCTTCCAAGTATTCCATTCTTCACGGAACTCCTTCTTCATGCATATCTCTTCTTATGTTTATCTTGATCTTCTTTCCTTTAATCAGCTACTGTCCTTATCTGATCGTCCTTCAGCACTTAAGTTCTGATATCTAACTTCTGATGATTATCTCCTGATAATATAAGTACTGATATCCTTAAGTCCTGACTTCCAGTATAAGTACTGATCAACGTTAAGTACTGATTTATCCTGTTAAGTAAGATCTGAAATCTAAACATAAATTATATTAGCCATGACATTATCAATATATCTAACATCATATAATTTAATTAAGAAAATAAATTATATCTGCAAAGATTAATTATTGATTAATTGGATTAATTGATTAATTAATTCTGAATTAATATTTTGGTTTTTCGAATTGATTTTGATTTAAAATTAATTCAACAAGACAATCTTTTGTATTAGTATGACATCGTATGACATCAATAGTCATACCGCAAGTCAGCCAGTTCATTTAGATTGTCCTGCCGAAGTCATGCCAGTTCAATGGATTGTTCGACCGAAAGTTTACCAGTTAAAAGGATTGTCTTGCTGAGCTAAAAGGATTGTCTTGCCAATTAAAACACAGGATTGAATATAAAGAGCAGCAACATGTTTATTTTTCAACAGAGCATTG
>NW_027417750.1:0-32746 GCF_009905375.1 Apium graveolens | reverse complement strand
TCTTCACGAAATTGTGAAGTTCCTCTACTTGCGTAAATAAGTGATGGAATTCAATGCTCATACCCGGGTCAGTGATGAAAGTTTGATGCGGAACCATAAGTGGGGATGAAGCAATGGTGACTCGACGGTAAAACCTTTTAAGAAATAATGATATAACGATTAAGTTTCTACCAGATTGCGACGATAGTAATGAAAACCGTGCATGGTTATTAAAAGATAAACATATTAAGTAATGAAATTGAATGCGTATCGTCCAAGATAGATGATTGTGGTGATTTGTGGAAGGATGCGACATAATTCTTAAAAGTAACTGTACACAATTGGTAATGACAAGAAATAAGTTAAAAGAATCGCGAAATAAAAATCCTTGAAGAACAACAAGATAAATTCATTAATGACAATTCATAATATTCTAAAAAAATTGAGAAATGTATGGTTATATTAATCATTGTAACACCCCCAAATCCGGGGTCGGGGATCCGGGTTGTCACGAGTTCTATTTCCCTTAAAACATCCAATCTTAATAAATAATCAACTACTCTGAACTGTGACCCCACAATAAACACACACACCGCAAGTTATAGTCTCAGAGATGAATACCCAAAAAAACACAAGTCATTTTATTCCATAATTATAAGCCATTACACCTCAAAAGGGTTTCTGAATAAATTTACATTTCTTTGCCATTATTACAATTCATAAATATACATAATCTGGTACATCAAAAGTTGAAAGCCTAGCCTATTGGTAGTTCCTACCTCAGCTACAACGATATCAACGCCTATAGGAAACTGCGGAACGTTTCCTATCCGCTCACGAATTGGGAGCTTGGTCCTGTTCATCTTGTCTATCTGATGTTGTGTGATGAAAGAAGAAAGCAAGGGTGAGCAACAAGCTCACCAAAATAATATGTATAATGATGAACTATATGAGTATTCGCATAGTACTCATGAAAGTCTTGGTCAAGAAGAAATGAACCAAGTTTGATATCTTAATGCGATGAAGTCGCAAAATATTCAGTATATATACATATATACTTTTCAAAATCTTGGAAGTCCTCTTCCATACATAATATACACAGAGTTCAAGTTTATAACTATATAAAAATATTGTTGCAAGGTGATCTCATATATCTAACCTTGTCTCAACGTTTTTCTGAAAATCTTTGTCATGCATAAGATAATCATTTACTAGATATAAGTTTAAAAGATGAAGTTATAAGATACTCCAATATACTTATATCTTTTCCAAATACTACTTGAACTACCACCGTTCAAGTTGTAATTAGTTTCAAAAGTTCATCACATAGATGAGACTACAAGACAAGATTTGAATAGATTCAATCTTTGAACATCATTATAAATAATGAAGTTACGAGATACTTCATTAAGTCCCGATATTATATATACACCTATATATATACATTTCATACACTCCTTGAAAACCTCTGTTAGTGAAAATTATAAACAGAGTGGCCATATCCAATGAATTTTGGAAAGAAAAGAATTTTGGCATAAACCTGATATCTTGTTGATCAGGCAAAGATACCAATAAGTAACCTTTTCTACTAGTAGATGGCACGAATTCCCCACTGGTCATCACCTCCTGGCCGCAATAGGACCTTATGCTGGACTGCCACTCAGACCACTTAATGCATTTGATGGACTCTCACTGAGCCACTTACACTATTATGGACGCCCACTGAGCTCATGTTGCTTATTCCGACTCGATAGATGGACTTACTTCCCGAACGTTGGGTAAGTAATCAATTCATTACCAAAACTGCAACCTTGTTGCGAATATAAATATACCATAGAGCCGGATCCCTCAGGTTTTTGAGCGAGTATTTAAATCCCCTTTAAAAGGAAGATCTTAAATATAAAAAAATGAGTTTTGGGATCCGCTCTAACTTTTAAAAAATCATTTTGAAGACTCGAAAACACTTAAAGAGTGTTTGGAGTAATGCTGATTTAATAAAATAAATCAGTCCCAATAATTTAGAAAATATCTGAATATTATTATTTAAATAATATTCCCATAAGAATAATGGAGGTAGAAGTTGGAAAACTTATACTTGAAATAAATAGTAAATATCAAAGATATCCTTATACGAAGTAATATCTTTATTTGAATAATCAAAAGTAAGTTTGATTATCGAACATTATTCTTTAATAAAATAAAGAATATTATTAAATAATAAGCGGAGTCATAATACCAGCGAATGAATATTATAAATAATATTCATTAATAAAATAAAGGAGTCATACATCCTCAAATGAATATCCATTAATAATCATTAAATAATATAAACTGAGTCATAAGCCCTCGAATGAATATTCGAAATAATATTCAATTAATACAATAAAAGGAGTCATAAGTCCTCGGATGAATATTCAAAATAATATTCAATAAAAAATAAAGGGAGTCATAAATCCTCGGATGAATATTCGAAATAATATTCAATTAATACAATAAAAGGACTCATAATTCCTCGGATGAATATTCAAAATAATATTCAATAAAAAATAAAGGGAGTCATAAATCCTCGGATGAATATTCGAAATAATATTCAATAAATAAAATAAAGTTAAAGTTATCGAATAAACCTTATTCGATTAATAGTTTTGAAAACTATAACCATATATATATAAAATATATATATTATACTCGGGAACATCGACTCCCGGTTTAGAAATATGTTCACCTTTTGATCCCCTATACTAAGGGTAAACTCAAATACCGCTTATCTCTAGCATAGGTATTATGCAACTATAAGCATTTGAACCAACAGATATATAAATCAAGAATATGAAATAGGCATGCATATGTACCATATCACATGCTATAATATATCGCAAGAATTTGCTAATAACCAATATGCATTTATCGCAAGATCATGCATATACACATATACATCACAACAAAAGTTATACGGGTAGAAAACTTGCCTGAGTGCTCCCGGATAGACTTAAGCTTAGAGTGGGTCCGATAACCTATGAACAACAACATAAGTCAGAATTAGACCCCGGTCGCTTAAGAAACTAGACTTTAACCATTTATAGTCCTAATGTTCGCTTTCGCGCTTAACGATTTACTTAAGTCGCTCGAGTACCCTTGGCTCCACCATTTTTAATAAATTAACCATTAAGGGTTTTAAGGCGATTCTTTCGTGAGTACCTTACCAACTGCCTAATCCACTTTTCATAATTGTTTCTTACCCCAATTAGTCATTTAAGGTCCTTAACCAAGGTTTCAAAGTAAGGCGAGGGGTAATGTTTTGTTCGCGAAACGTCGTTACTTAAAACGGCCGTTTCTCCTAAACCGTACATCGGAATCAAACGAACCACATATCAAAACGAAGCTCGTAACATGAACTATCTAAACATGGCAATGGTCAAAACCTAGCAGGGAGTTCTCGGGTCCTAATGTTATGAACAAAAGCAGTCTAAAGTAAATCGGACATTACGACGGCTATATTTACGCGATTTCCCAATTTTTTACCATTCCAATTCAACCACCAATCAATCCCAATCCATCCATACAACCAAAATCCATCCTCACTACATCATAACAGACCCAATCAACTCAGCATTAACAATTTATACTTATTCTTAAACTTGAATTTAAACTATACTTAAGTCCTTTAACCAAACCATAAGATTTCAACCTTCAATTCACTACCATTCCAACCCAAACTCTAACCAACAAGCATCAAGCTACTCTTTACCATAACTATCAAAATCATCCTAATATACAAAGTAAAGCTAGGGTTTGGAGATTTTATACCTTCCTTGAAGCTTTTAATCAATGAAAGGTCCTTGGAATGCCCATGGAAGCCTTGATCTATACTTAAGCTACCTTGAACTTTCAAAAAACATCAAGAAAACCAAAGTTATTTCTTGAAGGTTACTATTCACCATCTTCTTCCTTGATTTATTGGAAAAGATTGTGAAGGAATTAGAAGCTTAAACTTATAGGACATCCATATCTATGTACAAGGAACCTTAGATAATTACCTCATGATTTAACAATGCTTGGATCTTGAATTTTGGAAATTTCTTCTTTGAAAAAGAAGAAAAGCCGAGAGCAAGCTTGGAAGAAAGAGAGATTTTGTGTTTTTGCTTTGATTTGATTTTTGGTTGGTTGTTTTGTTTAGATTTTGGTTAATTACCTTAATAACTTTGAACTTTGTGTGGTTATCATTCATCCACACCTCCTTCCCTCCTATGTCATGCTTACATCACCTTATTGTGTCATCATCCCTTACTTGTCATCTCCTTATTGGTTGGATGACCTCATCATCCCTAACCTCCTTGATTAACTTCCTAATTGTTTGCCTAATGACCGCTAATCTGTTATACGGTTCGCTTAACTTTCATTTTCGTTTATCGTTTGAGGGATCATACCCGGGATCTTATTACTTGGGTTTCCTTAACCTTTCTCAATACATTCTAATCCTTTTATGATCCTCTCTTATAATCCTTTTATTTAAATCCTTTTTATCCTGTTACCTTATACTCAATTCTTTCCGTATCTAGTGGATTTCCAGGAAAAATCAAAGTGTTCGGAATTGGATTCTGACGATCTTTACATACACTTATATACCATATAGAGTACTAATAAAATCTCAGAATATCAATAACAGAACCCCTACATAGTGTGGCAAGAAAAGTTTTCTTATTCAGCATAATCTGTAAAATCACTATTCATAAGGGTTTCAAAAATTTCCAAAAAGTGGGGTTATTACAGTCTCCCCTCCTTAAAAGGATTCCGTCCCGGAATCAGATAGAAAATGAATAGGGATACTCTCTTAGCATTGCACTTTCTAGCTCTCGAGTAAACTTTCCCACATTGTGGTCCTACCACCAAACTCTGCCTAGTTTGATAACCCTTCTCCTAAGCACTTGTTCCTTTTCACTCTATAACCCTTCCCGGTTGCTCCATATAGGTTACACCGGGTTGCATGTCTATGCGCTCATATGCCCCTATTTATCTGGCATCCGAATTACACTTCATTAACATTGATACGTGGAACACGTTATGAACTTGCTACAGGTTCGGGGGTAGGGCTAGCTCGTATGCTAACTTCCCAATATGTTTTAGTATATCCAAGGGTCCGACAAATTGTGGACTTAGCTTTCCTTTCTTTCCGAATCTCATCAATCCTTTCCAAGGGTTTCCAAGGGAATACCTTTAAAAACACTAGGTCCTCTACTTCCTATTCTTTGTCCTTTCGTGTCAAATCAACATACTTCTTATGTCCATCTTGGGCTACTACCATCCGTCCTCTGATTAGATCTATTATATCCTTGGTCCTTTGGACTACTGCGGGTCCGAGCATCTTGCGCTCTACAACTTCATCCTAACATAAGGGAGATCGACATTGTCTTCCCTCAAGGATCTCATAAGGCGATATCTCAATACTGACATATGATCTATTATCGTAAGAAAACTCAATCTGTGTTAAGTGATCATTCCAATTTCTTTCAAGTCTATTGCACAGACTCTCATTATAGCTTTTAGCATTAGAGCTTTTGCTTCTCAATACCCATTCTTTTCCAGTTCGTAATCACTACTACCTTCCGTTCCTAATATTATACTGGTTATACTTTTGCTCGTTAGCGTTCTATAACCTTTTAATAACCACGTCAACCTTAGTATCACGAATGTGTTTCCATTCCGAATACTACCACAACTTTACTACTCCTTTTTCAGCTGTTTCTATTTTTAAAAGCTTGATCCATCATATAGAAGTAAAAGAATTCATTGAGAGATCACTATGATCATGAACACTTGTTACATTGCATAGTTAGTACAGAAGGTGGCCAGCCTTTAGTACTTGACAAGCAATTAAACAATAGTTGGTATCCTACTCGGCTTCTATCACGCAGATAGATAGTCATTCGACAATACCTCCCCTTCTGGAAGGGTTGTTCTTCTCAGTTTATATGAAATGAAAAGAAGAGAAAAGAACGAATTGAAGAGAATTGTAAATATAAAAAAAATATACTGCCACAAAATATCTGGCTTGGAACCTACCTCTGAACTATAGAGGTTTGTCATAGGAGAACAAAACATATATGTATTTATATCAACATCAAGTATTATAGCATCGTATTTCACATGCCTAAATATTTTTGCTATTCCGTCCATCATTCTATGGACCCATGCTTTACCTCGAGCTTATACACAATCACCTTTGAAGCTCCCTCGATATCGAAAATCGAATCTGGGATTTCATTCTAGATATCATCGTTACTAGAATTCTATGCTTGCACCGCAACCTTCCTCGTATAGTAATACGACTCTCTTTTCATAAGAGGGAATAAATATTCAATCGGTAGATACTCTACTTAATTAGTCTATCAATGATAACTTATACACTACCACGACCCGATTAGTGGTACTCAATCTCAACATCCATTCCAATACAACTCTCACGGTTGTAATCAGCTCATTACTCGCAGAATCATTGCTGCATTACTATGGTCCACCACTAACCTACTGTCGTCATTCACTTTCCATGAAATCTTAACATCTAACCATACGGAGTCCATACACGTCATATAGAATACTTCTAAGGAGTTAACATAACCACCAATCATAATTCATGAAGAACACTCCAAACTCTGACGTACTTTCATGACATGAAGTAGATAAAATTGCAGAAGAGTTTCAGTCAAAGCAACGATAGCAGGTTAATACCATTCTTAATCTTATGCCTTCAGTAGAAGACTCAACTCAAAGGTTTGTTTAGTCCTTTTTGAAACATGGTCCTGGCTTATTCTCAAGATAGGACCTTCTAAGATAGATAGCCCGCTCATGGTGATTACACAAATTAAACCTTTACCAAACTACTATTAATGTTGGGTATTGCACAGTCAACAGAAGGAATGTCAATCTTTTAAACCATAATACAACCTTTACGGCTTCAACCATTATCATTGTATTCCTCTGGCACGAGCGCCTATAATTGTCCTCTTACACTTAAAGTGTCGGCCACCTCTTTGGCCTTTCTTGATAGTAAAATTTCCTTACAGTCAATGTCATTTTAACCACCTCCAAATAAATTTTCTACCTCATTTCAATCACAGCTTATGTGAAGATGTTTTCCTTAAAATCTGATGAGTAAAAAAAAATCACCATTTTTCCATAAGTTATTGCCTCAGTCTTTAGAGGTTAATCACTGTCACGACTGACTCTCAATCATACTTAGAACATCTTTTTATCTTAAATCCTAATTGCCCTGAACAATATCGACCATTACTGGTTCGATCCATACTTTCTCGTGGTTTAACACGTGCCCCACTTGGCATCATTATAATTACGTCATATTTCCTTTATCAACATTTCTATTCTTGAGAATTTTGAATATTACCTTTCTCCCTGTAAAACCTCTAAGGTTATCCTTGAATCGTTCCTCCTGTATTCCCTAGATACAGGGCATATCAAAATACCCTTCACTAATACTAGAACCATTATCTATATACTTCTGGAAAAAAATTCTCCACTGATTCTTAAAGGTTGTTATTACCTTAATCCTTTCCAATTCATACTGTCAAAACTCATTATATCCCTATTAAGGGTGAAATGCCAACCTTTATGCATTCCCCTAGGATTCATTTCAAGTTATCGAAGTTATATCCTTAATTCCACCTTTAAAAAAAATACTTGCATCCTTTCATGGATAAATCAAGTCATATATCCTTGATAGATTATCTTATTCAATCATTCCCACCTCGATAGTCTATACCAATTTCACAATAGCATCCTTATTCAAACTGAGGTCAACCCATATGGCCTCCAAAAGATAACAATGTTTACCCGCTTTCCTTTCCTAATTTGGTAATGACAACAGGGATGTTCTAGAAGATATTGGTCGTGTTCAACGTGAACTTCTTCTTAATTATTCCTCATTTACTTTTGTTGTTTATCTCAACAGTCATCTCAATATTGGGATATCTTTCATACCTGGTGTCTCCCTTTCTGGGTATCAAGCCACCAGTCTTACACTTCACATTCTTGAAGGTCACTTCCTTCATCCAATTTTCCTAATTTCTTACTTCCTTGTCTCCTTAGTCTATCCGCGTCTCATTATTTACCCTTCGAATTATCTCAAGGTTTCATTGAATTCTCCCAACTTACAGGGGATAAAATATGTGTATCTCTTATGCCTTCAACCATCAATTTAACTCATGGTGAATCACCCTCATCCTGACGATTACATACTTTTTTATTTCTTTGCTACGAGTCTTTAGGGTTTCCTCATACCCAACTTCCTTATCATTCCTCAAACTCCATTGCCTTTATATTCCTTTCCACTTCAGTTTCTTTTTATTTTCCTTTCTCTTATCATTATTTCATGAACCAACACAACATAAGCATTGATTTCAAGCATCCCGTCATTCTGGATTCGTGTCCCCAGAACGAATCTTGACAACTTTTACAACTTAGATTCATAATTCATCATACTCGTCCGCCTTTGTTCATGCTCTAAAGCTTTTACACTATCTTCATAACCTTGGGAAGTACTTTCCTGTAAACAATTGACTGAACTTAAATCAGTTTATTATATAATCTCTTGCTCCGTGCCTTCCTTGGCCTTTCACCAGCGGGTGGCCTCTCTCTTAGGAGGGTAAGTGACAAAACAGTCTTTTGTGATTCGTCAATCATTTAGAATTTCAAATGATTCCTATATTTCCTTTAGCCAGGCTCTCGCCTCGACTGGGTCAACCTGTTCCTTGGAACTCTGAGAGCTTAGCGATTTAGAGGTCATGCAAGAATTTCCTACCGCATTGTTTCCTCAAGGTGGTGGTTGGGGATAATAGTCTAAGTTCTTTTTAGACAGGTCCATGAATTGCCGTATAGGAGTACCGTCTCGGGTCTCCTTTCCTTACTCGACTTTCTGTTTCCTTAGTATGAAATGTTTCATCCTTCTCCCATACTTGGGGTTATCTTATACGTTAAAATCCTCATTTTCCACTTCATTATGTTATGGGTTCCTTCTATCTTGATGGCGTCCTCCCTGACTATCACATTCAGGGTTTGCCCTAAATCTTATTCCTCAAACTAGCTTTCATCTAAGATCTCATCTTTAAGCTCTTGAACATTTGGAACCCAAATTTTGTAGGAATACCTCATTATTCCCTTATCATCTTTCTCGGTATTAATCTTTTATCTAATTGTTATCTCTCTGCCTTCATTCATCACTTTTTTTGGCACAATATGTTCTTTTCCGATAATTCGGACTGTATTGCAATCTCAAATAGCTTTTCGGTACCGGCTCTGGTTACCTTCATATCTATTTCCATTTTCTCAAAATATCTTATCAACTTTCCCAAAGACATTATCATATTGAGTCTCTCCTTTACACTAAGGGCATTAGCCACCACATTGACTTTCCCCGAATGATAAAGAATCTCCCAATCATAATTCTTGATTAGCTCTAACCGCCTCCTCTGGCGTATGTTGAGCTCTTTCTACGTAAAAATGTACTAGAGCACTGATGGATTATGTAAATCTCGCACTTCTCTCCATACAAGTAGTGCCTCAAATCTTTAGGGCAATACTATTACCATGAGCCCAAGCTCATGGGTGGGGATATGGAATTTTATATTCCCTTAATTGTCTTGACGTGTACGCGATTACCTTACTGTGTTGCATAAGCACGCACCCTAAGCCCTTGTGCGAAGCGTCACTACACTTCACAAAATCTCTTTTTCCATCCGGCAACGCCAGCATAGGGGTCATCACCAACCTTTGCTTCAGTTCTTGAAAGCTGGTCTCGCATTTCTATGTCCATTCGAACTTCTCAGTCTTACGAGTAAGCCACGTTAAAAGGGGCTACTATCTTTACAAACTTGAACGAACCTCCGGTAGTGATCGACCAATCCTACCTCTGGTAGTCGACCTAACCATGGTCATCAATTCATCAGTGGTCCTTTATTCATTCTTGTCAGGATCCTCCATGGGATCCTCCTCAGCAACTATCCCTTCTAGGACAACATCCTCAATCGCTACATCCTCAATATGAACATCATCCGATCCCGCGTTAGGACGTTCTATCGGATCCATGATCTGATCTCCAATAAGTAATAAAACATCATCGCGTTGTTGCTCCTCAACCTAGCTTCTATCACGATATTTATAAGGGTTCCCATAAGGGTTTTAACTGTCAGTACTACGTTAGGTAGTCCGACTATGAACTTGGCAAGAGTTCTTATTATCTTAGTGAACTTATTATCTTAACGTCACATCATCTCTGAGGTTTATAACGCTTAGCTCTGATACCACTTCTGTAACACCCCCAAATCCGGGGTCGGGGATCCGGGTTGTCACGAGTTCCATTTCCCTTAAAACATCCAATCTTAATAAATAATCAACTACTCTGAACCGTGACCCCACAATAAACACACACACCGCAAGTTATAGTCTCAGAGATGAATACCCAAAAAAAATAACACAAGTCATTTTATTCCATAATTATAAGCCATTACACCTCAAAAAGGTTTCTGAATAAATTTACATTTCTTTGCCATTATTACAATTCATAAATATACATAATCTGGTACATCAAAAGTTGAAAGCCTAGCCTATTGGTAGTTCCTACCTCAGCTACAGCGACATCAACGCCTATAGGAAACTGCGGAACGTTTCCTATCCGCTCGCGAATTGGGAGCTTGGTCCTGTTCATCTTGTCTATCTGATGTTGTGTGATGAAAGAAGAAAGCAAGGGTGAGCAACAAGCCCACCAAAATAATATGTATAATGATGAACAATATATGAGCATTCGCATAGTACTCATGAAAGTCTTGGTCAAGAAGAAATGAACCAAGTTTGATATCTTAATGCGATGAAGTCGCAAAATATTCAGTATATATACATATATACTTTTCAAAATCTTGGAAGTCCTCTTCAATACATAATATACACAGAGTTCCAGTTTATAACTGTATGAAAATATCGTTGCAAGGTGATCTCATATATCTAACCTTGTCTCAACGTTTTTCAGAAAATCTGTCATGCATAAGATAATCATTTACTAGATATAAGTTTAAAAGATGAAGTTACAAGATACTCCAATATACTTATATCTTTTCCAAATACTACTTGAACTACCACCGTTCAAGTTATAATTAGTTTCAAAAGTTCATCACATAGATGAGACTACAAGACAAGATTTGAATAGATTCAATCTTTGAACATCATTATAAATAATGAAGTTACGAGATACTTCATTAAGTCCCGATATATATATACACCTATATATATATATACATTTCATACACTCCTTGAAAACCTCTGTTATGAAAATTATAAACAGAGTGGCCATATCCAATGAATTTTGGAAAGAAAAGAATTTTGGCATAAACCTGATATCTTGCTGATCAGGCAAAGATACCAATAAGTAATATTTTCTACTAGTAGATGGACGAATTCCCCACTGATCATCACCCTGGCCGCAATAGGACCTTATGCTGGACTGCCACTCAGCCACTTATGCATTTGATGGACTCCCACTGAGCCACTTACACTATTATGGACGCCCACTGAGCCCATGTTGCTTATGCCGACTCGATAGATGGACTTACTTCCCGAACGTTGGGTAAGTAATCAATTCATTTACCAAAACTGCAACCTTGTTGTGAATATAAAATACACCATAGAGCCGGATCCCTCAGGTTTTGAGCGAGTATTTAAATCCCCTTTAAAAGGAAGATCTTAAATATAAAAAAATGAGTTTTGGGATCCGCTCTAACTTTTAAAAATCATTTTGAAGACTCGAAAACACTTTAAAGAGTGTTTGGAGTAATGCTGATTTAATAAAATAAATCAGTCCCAATATATTTAGAAAATATCTGAATATTATTATTTAAATAATATTCTCATAAAGAATAATTGAGGTAGAAGTTGGAAAACTTATACTTGAAATGAATAGTAAATAATCAAAGATATCCTTATACGAAAGTAATATCTTTATTTGAATAATCAAAAGTAAGTTTGATTATCGAACATTATTCTTTAATAAAATAAAGAATATTATTAAATAATAAGCAGAGTCATAATACCTCGAATGAATATTATAAATAATATTCATTAAATAAAATAAAGGAGTCATACATCCTCAAATGAATATCCAATTAATAATCATTAAATAATATAAACTGAGTCATAAGCCCTCGAATGAATATTCGAAATAATATTCAATTAATACAATAAAAGGAGTCATAAGTCCTCGGATGAATATTCAAAATAATATTCAATAAAAAATAAAGGGAGTCATAAATCCTCGGATGAATATTCGAAATAATATTCAATTAATACAATAAAAGGAGTCATAAGTCCTCGGATGAATATTCAAAATAATATTCAATAAAAAATAAAGGGGGTCATAAATCCTCGGATGAATATTCGAAATAATATTCAATAAATAAAATAAAGTTAAAGTTATTGAATAAACCTTATTCGATTAATAGTTTTGAAAACTATAACCATATATATATATATATATAATATATATTATACTCGGGAACATCGACTCCCGGTTTAGAAATATGTTCACCTTTTAATCCCCTATACTAAGGGTAAACTCAAATACCGCTTAACTCTAGCATAGGTATTATGCAACTATAAGCATTTGAACCAAGAGATATATAAATCAAGAATATGAAACAGGCATGCATATATACCATATCACATGCTACAATATATCGCAAGAATTTGCTAATAACCAATATGCATTTATCGCAAGATCATGCATATACACATATACATCACAACAACAGTTATACGGGTAGAAAACTTGCCTGAGTGCTCCCGGATAGACTTAAGCTTAGAGTGGGTCCGATAACCTATGAACAACAACATAAGTTGGAATTAGACCCCGGTCGCTTAAGAAACTAGACTTTAACCATTTAGAGTCCTAATGTTCGCTTTCGCGCTTAACGATTTACATAAGTCGCTCGAGTACCCTCGGCTCCACCATTTTTAATAAATTAACCATTAAGGGTTTTAAGGCGATTCTTTTGCGAGTACCTTACCAACTGCCTAATCCACTATTCATAATTGTTTCTTACCCCAATTAGTCATTTAAGGTCCTTAACCAAGGTTTCAAAGTAAGGCGAGGGGTAATGTTTCGTTCGTGAAACGTCGTTACTTAAAACGGCCGTTTCTCCTAAACCGTACATCGGAATCAAACGAACCACATATCAAAACGAAGCTCGTAACATGAACTATCTAAACATGGCAATGGTCAAAACCTAGCAGGGAGTTCTCGGGTCCTAATGTTATGAACAAAAGCAGTCTAAAGTAAATCGGACATTACGACGACTATGTTTACGCGATTTCCCAATTTTTTACCATTCCAATTCAACCACCAATCAATCCCAATCCATCCATACAACCAAAATCCATCCTCACTACATCATAACAGCCCCAATCAACTCAACATTAACAATTTATACTTATTCTTAAACTTGAATTTAAACTATACTTAAGTCCTTTAACCAAACCATAAGATTTCAACATTCAATTCACTACCATTCCAACCCAAACTCCAAACCAACAAGCATCAAGCTACTCTTTACCATAACTATCAAAATCATCCTAATATACAAAGTAAAGCTAGGGTTTGCAGATTTTATACCTTCCTTGAAGCTTTTAATCAATGAAAGATCCTTGGAATGCCCATGGAAGCCTTGATCTATACTTAAGCTACCTTGAACTTTCAAAAAACATCAAGAAAACCAAAGTTATTTCTTGAAGGTTACTATTCACCATCTTCTTCCTTGATTTATTGGAAGAGATTGTGAAGGAATTAGAAGCTTAAACTTATAGGACATCCATATCTATGTACAAGGAACCTTAGATAATTACCTCATGATTTAACAATGCTTGGATCTTGAATTTTGGAAATTTCTTCTTTGAAAAAGAAGAAAAGCCGAGAGCAAGCTTGGAAGAAAGAGAGATTTTTGTGTTTTTGCTTTGATTTGATTTTTGGTTGGTTGTTTTTGTTTAGATTTTGGTTAATTACCTTAATAACCTTGAACTTTGTGTGGTTATCATTCATACACACCTCCTTCCCTCCTATGTCATGCTTACATCACCTTATTGTGTCATCATCCCTTACTTGTCCTCTCCTTATTGGTTGGATGACCTCATCATCCCTAACCTCCTTGATTAACTTCCTAATTGTTTGCCTAATGATCGCTGATCTATTATACGGTTCGCTTAACTTTCGTTTTCGTTTATCGTTTGAGGGATCATACCCGGGATCTTATTACTTGGGTTTCCTTAACCTTTCTCAATACATTCTAATCCTTTTATGATCATCTCTTATAATCCTTTTATTTAAATCCTTTTTATCCTGTTACCTTATACTCAATTCTTTCCGTATCTAGTGGATTTCCGGGAAAAATCAAAGTGTTCGGAATTGGATTCTGACGATCTTTACATACACTTATATACCATATAGAGTACTAATAAAATCTCAGAATATCAATAACAGAACCCCTACATAGTGTGGCATGAAAAGTTTTCTTATTCAGCATAATCTACAAAATCACTATTCATAAGGGTTTCAAAAATTTCCAAAAATTGGGGTTATTACAATCATTGTGGGTTTTAGACGCAATCCCAATTAAAAAGATATATGTTATGCCAATTAGATGGTGATCAAAGGTGAATGGTGGGAATTGATGATTTTGGTTGATGGAAGTGGGTGGATATGATTGTGGATGATCTGGTTGATTGATGGTGTCGGCTTGAGAACGACTGGTAGTCAATAATATAGGGGAAATGCTGCCCAAATTTTCAGAAATTACCCTACATTTACAGAAAAAGAAGTATATTGTCGTTCTCGTCAGTACTCCAAATGATTGCGATCTCGGTTCTTGAGAAAGTTGTTATGATCAAACCGACTTTATATAATTGGTCTTTGATTCCAGTTAGCTAATCAGCACTTGGTTTAAGTGATCAGTTAAAAAAGTTAATTGATCAACTTTAACAACTAATGGTTAGTTAAATGGAGATCGATTCCAATTAGATTGAGTCAAGCTCTAACATGATTTTCAGATCCGGAATCAAAGCAATTAGCAATTTGGAGTAAGTGATGGCATTAGCAGAAATTGAAAGTTTAGTAAAATTAGCATGGTGTTACCACAGCTATGTGCGAGATTTTATCTAGATAAATACACTCTTTTCGATAAACAGAAGGAACAGAAAGTAATTGGTAGATGCTAGTAAGAAGAATGTTTTCAAGAACTGAAGGTTCAAGATAAAGCAAAGAGGTTCTATTGATAAGTGGCATTTTATACCACTTAGAACGTCTTAAAATGGCTTAAATTGGTGTCTTGAAATCAAGTATTTTGTGTATTTGATGCATTTTTCTAGTGTTTATGCATTTCAGGGTATTAGTTGCATTTCGGAGGAGGAATCATCAAGAATAAGCCTTGGCATGTGTTCACCATTGCGAGAGGAAAAGAACGGGCAGATTACGGCGAAGAAACGGAGCAAACCTGGATTTTTTCCAGTAGGGTCCTGCGCGCCCACGCAACAATGCTGAGCGGCCGCGCAGCAGCCTTGCGCGCCCGCGCAGAAATGCTGAGCGGCCGCGCAGGGTCGGGGAAAAAGCTGAATTATTTTAGACTTCTACTTCTGTTTGGCTTCCAACTTCTATGTAATCTGAGTTTTATGGGACTATTATATAAGTAGATTTGAGACGTTTTCATAGAGAATATGAAGGAGATTATGTTTTAGATTGTGTTTGGCGCAAGAAGCGAAGGAGATAAGGAAGAAGACCGATTTAGCACACTGCAACGAAGAGGAAGCATATATTCTTGTGATTCTTGTTTCGTTGTAGCATTGGATGCTAGTTTTCTTGCTTTGACTTATTTACTCTTGTGACGTACTCTGTTTTAATATAATTAGTTTAGTTATTATTTTCTTGTGTTGTTTATCATGATTTCATATGAACCCATGATGGCGATAAGTTCTATTATGGGCTAATCGTGATCATGGGGTTGCAACGGATTTATTATGAAATTCTTTAGTTAATTGTTTAATACTTTAGTGTGTGATGATTGCATGATATCTAGTATTAGTTGTGCGTATTCGTCTTATGTGCGTCGCGAACATATAAGATAGGGTGTTAATCTCTTGTGAAGCGACGGTGGATCTTGAGATTTAGAACTTGCCATGCTAGCATAGGTTCGTGTACGTTGTGCATGATTAGTGGGTAACTCTAACAGTTTTATTTGCCCTATGTAATCAAAAGGGATAACTTGTGCTTAAATCGTTGTGTTGTCAATTTCTGTAGACATATAGGAACCCAACATGATTGATGACTATTCAACTTCTATCTTAATTGTGGATGCTTGGTAGAATGGTATTAGTACAATGAAAGTTGGCTTTTATCAGTTTCGTGTTATTCGATTAATATCATCACTGTCACATGCTAAAGGTAATAACAATGGCTATAGAAGGAAGTAATAATGAAGTTGTGATCTCATGAGTGTTTTATTATTGATAAATTGAAGTGTTAGTTAAGTGGTTAATTAAGTAGTTAATTATAATTAATATTTAATCAACAATTTTAAGTGTTATCTTAACATTGAGAAGTAATCATACATTGGTGAGTGAGTTTAATTAGACAATAACTTAGTCTGAGTCTCTGAGGGAACGAACTAGAAAGTATTCTATATTACTTGTGAACGCGTATACTTGCGTGAATATTAGTGCATATTTTCGCCCTAACAAGTTTTTGGCGCCGCTGCCGGGGACTCGGCGTATTTGTTTAGTTTATGTACTTACCATCATTGGTCATTAGGACTCAGTGATTAGGACGTAGTAGTTAATTACTCTTTTCGGTTGTGTTTTAGGTACTTTAGCAAGCGTTTATGCAAACTCGTTCTCGTGCTCGCAAGAGGACCTTAGATACAGCTGAGGAGAAAGACGAAGTTCTTGATACTCCGGAGAAGTTAGATTTTGAGGATTCGGATTCAGGAACTGAGCAGAAAGAACCAGTAAACATGGGAGATCGTATTGTTCAAGCTGATCCAGCTCTTATGGATTTTTCTCGGCCTAAAATTGATGACATTCAGTCAAGCATCCTTCATCCGGCTATTCAAGCTAACACCTTTGAAATCAAGCCGGGCACTATTCAGATGGTGCAGAATTCTGTTTCTTTTGGAGGAGCGGCAACTGAAGACCCCAACATGCACATAAGGAATTTTGTCGAGATCTGCAGCACTTTTAAGTATAATGGCGTGACTGATGAGGCTATCAAGTTGAGGCTTTTCCCATTCTCATTGAGGGATAAGGCTAAAGACTGGTTACATTCTGAACCAGCTGGGTCCATCACTACGTGGCAAGATCTTGCGCAAAAGTTTCTGGTGAAGTTTTATCCAATGGCAAAGACTGCTGCTATGAGGAGTGCTCTTACTCAGTTTGCGCAGCAACCTACAGAATCTATGTGCGAGGCTTGGGAACGCTACAAGGAAATGTTGAGAAAATGTCCACATCATGGAATGCCGGATTGGATGGTAATCACTGGTTTTTATAATGGTTTGGGGGCCCAATCTCGGCCCATGCTCGATGCAGCAGCTGGAGGCGCCTTATGGGCTAAAAGCTATACTGAGGCGTATAATCTTATCGAGACGATGGCTGCAAATGAGTATCAAAACCCAACTCAGAGGATGATGTCAGGCAAGGTAGCAGGCATTCTGGAAGTTGATGCAGCCACCGCAATTGCAGCCCAGCTCCAAGCGCTATCAATGAAGGTTGATTCTTTGGCTACGTATGGAGTTAATCAAATAGCTATGGTTTGTGAGCTTTGTGCAGGTTCTCATGCTACGGATCAGTGTTCTCTTGTCAACGAATCTGTTCAGTATGTGAATAATTATCAGCGACAACAGCAGCCTGTGCCAGCGACCTATCATCCTAACAACAGAAATCATCCAAATTTCAGCTGGGGGAATAATCAGAATGCTATTCAGCCAACATATCAGCAAGGAGTAAGTAAACAGTTTAACCCACCTGGATTCCAGCAACCACAGCAGTATGCTACAAGGCAATCATATCCTCAACAGGGAAGTGCAGCTGCACCTACTAGTGCTGATTTTGAGGAACTTAAGCTGTTGTGCAAGAGTCAGGCGGTTTCTATCAAGACCTTGGAAAATCAAATCGGTCAATTAGCCAATGCAGTGCTCAATCGTCAACCTGGCACTCTTCCCAGTGACACGGAAGTACCAGGCAGGAAGGAAGCTAAAGAGCAAGTCAAGGCTATTACCTTAAGGTCTGGAAAAGTAGCTGATGCTGAAAAGGCAAAAGAAGTCGAAGCTGAAGTTAGAGATGAAGAATCTAAGCAAAAGGAGAAAGTGGCGGAACCAAAGAAGACTACTGTTGAACACACTCTGCCTGAGGCTAATATAGGGGAGAAACAGCTCTATCCTCCACCACCTTTTCCTAAGAGATTGCAGCAACAAAAGCTGGATAGACAGTTCGGGAAGTTTCTGGAGGTGTTCAAGAAACTTCACATCAATATACCTTTCGCTGAGGCGCTGGAACAAATGCCTAGTTATGCGAAGTTTATGAAGACTATTCTTTCAAGGAAGGTGAAACTGGATGACCTTGAAACCGTTGCTCTCACGGAAGAATGCAGCGCTGTTCTGCAGCAAAAGTTACCACCAAAACTGAAAGATCCAGGAAGCTTCACCATTCCTTGCACCATTGGCAATCTAACTTTTGACAAGTGCCTTTGTGATTTGGGAGCAAGCATTAATCTGATGCCCTTGTCGATCTTTAAAAAGCTGGATCTGCCTGATCCAAAACCCACATACATGTCGCTACAATTGGCGGACCGTTCCATTACTTACCCAAGGGGCATAGTTGAGGATGTGCTCGTCAAGGTGGATAAGCTCTTCTTTCCTGCAGATTTTGTTATTCTGGATTTTGAGGAAGATAAGAAGATTCCCATAATCTTGGGGAGGCCTTTCTTGGCTACTGGCCGTACCTTGATAGATGTGCAAAAAGGGGAACTTACTATGCGGGTCCAAGATCAGGATGTGACCTTCAACATATTCAAGGCAATGAAATTCCCTACAGAAGATGAGGAGTGTTTAAAAGTGGATGTGATTGATTCCGTAGTTACTTCGGAACTCGATCACATGCTAATGTCTGATGCATTGGAAAAGGCCTTAGTGGGGGATTTTGACAGCGATGATGAAGATAGCAACGAGCAATTACAATATCTGAACGCTTCTCCCTGGAAGCGAAAGCTGGACATACCATTTGAATCTCTTGGTACTTCTGACCTCAAGAACGCTGAAGGGAAGCTCAAACCATCAATAGAGGAAGCACCTACCTTAGAGCTCAAACCATTACCTGAACACTTGAGGTATGCTTTTTTAGGTGATTCATCTACGTTACCTGTTATTATTTCAGCTGACCTTTCAGGTAGTGAGGAAGACAAGCTCTTAAGGATTTTGAGAGAATTCAAATCGGCTATAGGATGGACCATAGCAGACATCAAGGGGATAAGTCCTTCATATTGTATGCATAAAATTCTGCTAGAGGAAGGTAGTAAGCCAACTGTGGAACAGCAACGAAGACTGAATCCCATCATGAAGGAGGTGGTGAAGAAAGAAATTCTGAAATGTCTAGATGCATGCATCATTTATCCTATTTCTGACAGCTCGTGGGTGAGCCCTGTGCAATGTGTACCTAAGAAAGGAGGTATCACTGTGGTCACAAATGAAAAGAATGAGCTCATCCCTACTCGAACAGTTACAGGATGGAGAGTATGCATGGATTATAGAAAATTGAACAAAGCCACAAGGAAGGATCACTTCCCTCTCCCATTTATTGATCAAATGCTTGACAGATTGGCGGGACATGAGTATTTTTGTCTTCTGGATGGTTATTCCGGGTATAATCAGATTTGTATTGCACCAGAGGATCAGGAAAAGACTATCTTCACTTGTCCATTTGGCACATTTGCTTTTCGTAGAGCTTCGTTTGGGTTATGTGGCGCCCCGGCCACCTTTCAGAGATGTATGATGGCTATATTCTCTGACATGATTGGAAATAACGTCGAAGTGTTCATGGATGACTTCTCCGTCTTTGGACACTCATATGATGAATGTTTGAATAATCTGCGCGCCGTACTCAAAAGATGCGTGGAAACTAATTTGGTGCTTAATTGGGAGAAATGTCATTTTATGGTGCATGAAGGCATTATCCTTGGGCATAAGGTCTCTAGCAAAGGTCTGGAGGTGGACAAGGCCAAGGTGGGAGTCATTGAAAATCTTCCCCCACCCAATTCTGTGAAAGGAATCCGTAGTTTTCTCGGTCATGCGGGTTTTTATCGGCGATTCATCAAGGACTTTTCAAAGATATCTAAGCCGTTGTGCAATTTACTTGAGAAAGATGTGCCTTTTAAATTTGATGATGAATGTTTGGCAGCATTCGAGACTCTCAAGGAGAGTTTGATCACGGCACCAGTTATTACAGCACCAGATTGGACAGAACCGTTTGAGATGATGTGTGATGCGAGTGACTATGCGGTAGATGCAGTTCTGGGACAGCGCAAGAAAAATCTCTTCCATGTGGTCTACTATGCGAGTAAGACTTTAAATGGGGCCCAATTGAACTACACCACTACTGAGAAGGAGCTTTTGGCTATAGTCTTTGGCTTTGAGAAATTTCGATCTTATCTGCTTGGTACGAAAGTAACAGTATTCACTGATCATGCAGCTATTCGCTATCTGGTTTCTAAGAAGGATTCGAAGCCGAGACTCATTCGTTGGGTGCTTTTACTTCAAGAATTTGAGTTAGAGATCAAAGATAGAAAAGGTACTGAGAATCAAGTAGCTGACCATCTCTCTAGGTTGGAGAATCCCGATTCTACTTCACAAGATAGGACGTTAATCAATGAATCTTTTTCGGATGAGCAGTTGTTTGCAATTCAGGAGGAAGAACCATGGTTTGCAGATATTGTAAACTATCTTGTCAGCAATATAATGCCGCTTAATTTGAAATCCGCTCAAAAGAAGAAGTTTCTGCATGAGGTGAAGTGGTATATGTGGGATGAACCATATTTGTTTAGACAGGGAGCTGACCAGATCATCAGGAGATGTATCCCGTTCTGTGAGACGGAGGGGATATTACGAGACTGCCATTCCACGGTTTATGGTGGACACTATGGAGGTGAGAAGACGGCAGCTCGTATTCTGCAAGCAGGTTTTTTCTGGCCTACTTTGTTCAAGGATGCTCATCAGTTTGTTTTAAGGTGTGATCGTTGCCAAAGAGTGGGAAATTTGTCAAGGAAGGATGAGATGCCATTAAATGTGATGCTTGAAGTCGAGGTCTTTGATGTGTGGGGAATCGATTTCATGGGGCCTTTTATCTCGTCTTGCAATAATCAGTACATCTTGCTGGCAGTCGATTATGTCTCAAAATGGGTCGAAGTTAAAGCTTTACCGACAAATGATGCAAAGGTAGTACTAAATTTTCTTCATAAGCAAATTTTCACAAGGTTTGGAACGCCTCGGGTAATCATAAGTGATGAAGGATCGCATTTTTGCAACCGTAAGTTCACTTCTATGATGCAGCGTTATAATGTGAATCATCGAGTAGCTACTGCCTATCATCCGCAAACAAATGGTCAAGCGGAAGTGTCTAACAGAGAGATAAAGCGCATTCTAGAGAAGGTTGTTTGTCCGTCAAGGAAGGATTGGTCTTTAAAGCTCGATGAAGCTGTTTGGGCTTACAGAACAGCATACAAAACTCCACTTGGGATGTCACCGTTTCAGTTGGTGTACGGTAAGGGATGTCATCTACCGGCGGAGCTTGAGCATAAGGCCTACTGGGCATTGAAGAAATTGAACCTCGATTTAGATGCAGCTGGTAAGAAAAGAATGCTTCAGCTTAATGAACTTGATGAATTTCGACTGCAAGCGTACGAGAATAACAAAATGTATAAGGAAAAGGTGAAGAGGTGGCACGATAGGAAGCTACATCCTAAGTTATTTGTGCCAGGGCAACAAGTTCTGTTATTCAACTCTCGGCTCCGACTTTTTCCTGGGAAGTTGAAATCAAGGTGGTCTGGACCTTTTATTGTCAAAACTGTGTTTCCACATGGAGCGGTGGAAATTTTTGAGAATGATTCGGACCAAGCATTCAAGGTTAACGGTCAGCGGTTGAAGCACTACTATGGGGACATGGCAAACCGAGAGGTGGTTAGTGCCATTTTGTTGACTACTTGAGAAAGGTACGGAACGTCAAGCTAATGACGAAAAAGAAGCGCTGCGTGGGAGGCAACCCATGAATTGTTGTTACAGGAACCCTTAGAAGTTAATAACCTATCCAAAAACACAAAAAAAATCAGAAAAAAGGGGCTGAAAAATTTTTTTTCCAGAGACCCTCTGCGCGCCCGCGCAGCTATGCTGAGCGGCCGCGCAGCTTGCTGCGCGCCCGCGCAGAAATGCTGAGCGGCCGCGCAAGGGTCGAGTTCCAGAAAATTTTTTACAGTTCAGAAAAAAAAAAAAAACAAAAACACAAAAACCCATCACAGCCCATAAACCCACGAATTCTTTTCCCATTACCCCATGATTTTATCCCTCAACCTCACTCCTAATCTAATTTAACCTACTCCACACACTATATATACATACACCTATCCTACATATCTCCCACAAACTTCCTACACTTAAACCCTCTCATAAACATCAAAAATCATTCTTACACACTTTTATTCACAAATCAATGGCACCCAAGAGAGCACGCACTATTGACAGCAGCAGCACAGTTCCTACTGCTGATTCATCAAGGGGTACTGCTGCAAGGCCTCGGTTAACTGACAGAGCTGCGGAGGAGGAGTACACTAGGCTGTTGGGGAAGCCGATTCTGAAGGAGAGGGGGTTTTTACCATCAGGGAGGGATGGTGAGTTGTTGCCCATGATTGCAGAGAAGGGGTGGATAGCTTTTTGTGAGTCACCCGAAGCAGTACCGATGAGTGTTGTTCGCGAGTTCTACGCGAACGCGAAGGCTGAAAAGAATGGGTTTTCTGTAGTTCGTGGGCTGACGGTTGATTATCATCCTGCGGCGATTCGTCGTGTGATTGGACAGCGAGAGAGGAAGCCCGAGGAGGAGAACTGGAATGAAAAGACTGCTGAGGATTTTGACTTGGATTTGATTTGTGCGACTCTCTGTCGACCGGGCACAGTTTGGAACCGCAGTCCAGCCAATAATGAGTATCGTCACTTTCCGGCGATCGCCATGAACAGGTATGCCCGTGCATGGAATGCATTTATATGTGCTAATATTTTGCCTTCTTCACATGCACACGAGGTCACAGTTGAGAGAGCACAGTTGTTGTGGGGAATTCTGAATGAGGAATACTATGTGGACCTTGGTGAGTTTATCTACCAAGGAATTCTGAAGTTTTTGAGGGGAGCAAAGCATATGAACATCCCTTATGCATCCACGGTTACGAAGCTATGCCGAGCAGTAGGAGTGAACTGGCCGGCTCATGAGCAGTTGCAGTTGCCAGCAGCTCCGATAGATTCTGGCACTCTGAATGGGATGCAGGAGTGGACCAGTGGTGAGCCTGAGGAGCATGGGCTGGGTTATCATCTTCCAGGAGGGCGTCCAGCACGAGGTGCTACTATGGCTAGGCCAGGGCGTGGTGAGGCTGGTTCTTCGAGAGCTCTGGAGGGTGCTGGGATGGGTGATGCCCAGTATAGGAGGCTTTCACGGCGGATGGATGCCATGTATGAGACGCAGAGCAGGTTTGCTCAGGAGCTCACCCTTGCGTTAGGGACTGCTTTTCGAGGCCTTGGAGCTGATATCCAGTGGCCAGTTTTTGGTGAGGACTCTGCATACCCGCCGCCTGATACTCCACCCACTGAGGGTGATGATGATGATGACTCCGAGTAGGTATACCCTGTGTTCCTTTCTACTACCTTCACTGGGGACAGTGAAGATTTTAAGTTTGGGGGTGGTAGTTAAGGAATATTTTGTGTGTGTCATATAGCTGCATATTCATGATAGTTAGTTCATATAGTTGCATAATTTTTGCCATATAGTTTTTTTATATAGCTTTATTTGTTTGTCATATCATATAGCTCATGCATATACCATGATCCCTTTTGCAATGATTTATCGACTGAATTATGATATTGATGCGAGTGTAGTGATAGCATTAAAGTGATATTAAGTTGTGTAGGTTGATATGCATGCTAGAAGCACTTGTATTTTCACTAAGTCTTAGAGAATGCTTAAGGGCTAGATTGTTGTTATGATCTGATTATTTTTGAGGATAATCTATTTATTATACTTAGAATTTGATAATAGGTTCTTAGTGGTAAAGGCATGAAAAAGAAAAAAAAATGGAGTAAAAATGGAATTTGTTGCTAGTTGTGGCTAGGCGTCAAATGGCTAGTAGCCGGCTCGCATGTTATGCGAGTAGTCTAGGGTTGAGCAAGATGGAGCGAAACGCACTTGCTCAGAAAAGAAAAAAAAAATTTGCATAATTGATCAAGAGTGGGCTCTTTGGTATTCGAGTTATTAAGTTCTTAGGGGACTTTGTGCCTAGTGACCTAAGGCTTTTAGAGTCTGGGATCCGCTAACCTAACGCTCGTTACATGGATACCATTGTATAAGTCTTTTGTGGACCTCACTCATTGCACGGTCAAATAAGCATTTGAGTTGTAAATAAAAAGCACAATTCCGTAGTAAGCTCCAGAGTTCTTGTAGTGTTGTATATCACTTTGTGCCTAGAATTTTTATTCTTTGTATAATCGTAGGATTGCCTTGAAGATAGTCTAGTCATAGTAATTGGTCTAGTTCCGAAGCATATCTGTTAAGCATTTGCACACACCACGTTTCTGGCTGTATGTCCGTTTGCATGAGTTTATTGATCTTTAGTTGTCTAACTGCATTCGTTGAGATGTGACAATTTGGTTGGTTAATTGTAGTAAGGGGGATCGTTGCATTTTCATATAGATTGCATTCATGCATATTTTTATTTGTTTTGAGTCTGTGACGCTTGAGGACAAGCATCGATTTAAGTTTGGGGGTGTGATAAGTGGCATTTTATACCACTTAGAACGTCTTAAAATGGCTTAAATTGGTGTCTTGAAATCAAGTATTTTGTGTATTTGATGCGTTTTTCTAGTGTTTATGCATTTCAGGGTATTAGTTGCATTTCGGAGGAGGAATCATCAAGAATAAGCCTTGGCATGTGTTCACCATTACGAGAGGAAAAGAACGGGCAGATTACGGCGAAGAAACGGAGCAAACCTGGATTTTTTCCAGTAGGGTCCTGCGCGCCCGCGCAGCAATGCTGAGCGGCCGCGCAGCAGCATTGCGCGCCCGCGCAGAAATGCTGAGCGGCCGCGCAGGGTCGGGGAAAAAGCTGAATTATTTTAGACTTCTACTTCTGTTTGGCTTCCAACTTCTATGTAATCTGAGTTTTATGGGACTATTATATAAGTAGATTTGAGACGTTTTCATAGAGAATATGAAGGAGATTATGTTTTAGATTGTGTTTGGCGCAAGAAGCGAAGGAGATAAGGAAGAAGACCGATTTAGCACACTGCAACGAAGAGGAAGCATATATTCTTGTGATTCTTGTTTCGTTGTAACGTTGGATGCTAGTTTTCTTGCTTTGACTTATTTACTCTTGTGACGTACTCTGTTTTAATATAATTAGTTTAGTTATTATTTTCTTGTGTTGTTTATCATGATTTCATATGAACCCATGATGGCGATAAGTTCTATTATGGGCTAATCGTGATCATGGGGTTGCAACGGATTTATTATGAAATTCTTTAGTTAATTGTTTAATACTTTAGTGTGTGATGATTGCATGATATCTAGTATTGGTTGTGCGTATTCGTCTTATGTGCGTCGCGAACATATAAGATAGGGTGTTAATCTCTTGTGAAGCGACGGTGGATCTTGAGATTTAGACCTTGCCATGCTAGCATAGGTTCATGTACGTTGTGCATCATTAGTGGGTAACTCTAACAGTTTTATTTGCCCTATGTAATCAAAAGGGATAACTTGTGCTTAAATCGTTGTGTTGTCAATTTCTGTAGACATATAGGAACTCAACATGATTGATGACTATTCAACTTCTATCTTAATTGTGGATGCTTGGTAGAATGGTATTAGTACAATGAAAGTTGGCTTTTATCAGTTTCGTGTTATTCGATTAATATCATCACTGTCACATGCTAAAGGTAATAACAATGGCTATAGAAGGAAGTAATAATGAAGTTGTGATCTCATGAGTGTTTTATTATTGATAAATTGAAGTGTTAGTTAAGTGGTTAATTAAGTAGTTAATTATAATTAATATTTAATCAACAATTTTAAGTGTTATCTTAACATTGAGAAGTAATCATACATTGGTGAGTGAGTTTAATTAGACAATAACTTAGTCTGAGTCTCTGAGGGAACGAACTAGAAAGTATTCTATATTACTTGCGAACGCGTATACTTGCGTGAATATTAGTGCATGTTTTCGCCCTAACATCTATCATCTACAATAGCGTTCCAGGGAGGACTTAAAAGTATATCCATATCGAATGGCGATCGAATAAAAGTTGTTGAAAGCTTGTAAATCCAAGTATCCGATGTAAGAAGAAGATTAACGAAGTACGCATGTGAACTTGGGAAGAAGAAATGTTGATCAATTGGAGAAAGCCAAATATGCGATCATTGATGATTTAAGTGAGGCTAAGAAAGTAACTATCGGTAAATTTTGATAATTCTGTCAGTAAGAACTTAAGTATTATAAATAAAAGTCTTTTATTAACTTCAGAACCGGTTTATCTAATAACACACATATTAAGGTTATCAAGAAAAAGATATTCCGTATGTTAAAAGAGTTAATGAGTAATGAGAATGAAGAACTAAATAAGAAAAGAAGTGGAATCAAAAGGATGATAAAGAAATGTTATAAAATAATCCAGGATATATGTTGTGAATATCAGATATGCCAAAACTAATAGGGGAATGAAGTAAGACACTGACAGTTGAAGACCAGAATTTCATTCAAAGAATGCGTGTAAGCAGGGAAGATTAAACAACAGTATTCATGGCAAACTATTAGAGAAGAACGATGTAATGAATCTCATATCGGAATTCTCCATAATTAAAGTGAAGTCCCGAAGATTCTAACGAATGATTTACCAAGGTTACCTCGGGAAATAAGGTAAGAATTTTTGTCAGTTACTGTACGAGTCGAGCTGGTGTCAAAAGCCCTGTATCGTATAACCCAGTGGAAATGAGATATCGAGTGAAGGAAAACTTCAGAAATGTGGAATGCAAGAATAATGAAATAAAGGGGTACTTTGTGCTATACACAAAAGTGATCATAGAAAAAAAGGGAGGTATGAAATCACGCATCGGTTATCAGAAATTGCAAGTCTGAAGATTAAATGAACATAGTGTATAAGGAGTAACTGGATAGTATGATTGTATTTATTAATAACATCCTTGCCCATTCAAGAACTAAGGAAGACCAAGTTGAACATCCGGAGATATGCATGCGAAGGGTAAAGTATTAGCAACTACGTTCTAAGCTACAAAGGTATGAACTCTGGTTATAATTAATTATGAGCTACGGAAGTATGGTTAATTACCAACCAAGCAAGATCCATTCAGAGACAGATGTCTTGAGTAGAAAAGAAAGAGTGAATATCACTAACAGTGCTGGGGAGTGGATAAAGGAATAGGAAAAGTTAGAAATTGAGAACAGGTTTTGATCCGACTTCTAGATTATACTGATACTTATTTTGTTGTTAGATATCAAAGGTGGTATTAATATAGATGATTGATGTTGACTTCAGTATGGAATGTTGTTAGCATCAAAGTTTATATTGATATCTAATTTGATATGACAACAAAATTGGTACTAGTACCAAGAGTTCGGTTTTGAATAAAGTTATGGTTCATTCTATTCCAAATTAATATTTCCTTTCAGAAAGTAAAAGATTTAGCTCGATGAATATACTTGTTAGTGATTGAAAAGAAATTTAAAAAAATACTACAAAGTGATGAGTTAAATGCGATTGTCAAGATTATCTTTTATTTTTTTAGTTTTGAATAGATTCAGAACATTTCGAAGCATCAATAGCCATGAGCTCAGTATATCGGGCGCAAACGGATTGAAAGTACAAGAGACCAGCTAAAGGTTCTCGAATATGATTGAAAATGATTATAGACCAGATTAACTGAATAGAAGGAGACGCGAGAAGTAAAGTAGAACAATCAGGAAAATGGAAGGTGCATAAACGCAAATTATTAAAATTAGAAAGAAAATCAGATTAGTATAAATTAAGTTAATCTATTGAGACAATGAGATAGATAGATTGATTGCGAATGAGTTGGCCTTGTTGTTACAAGCATAACGAGTTCATAAGGTGTTCAAACGTATATGGCTAAGAAAGGTAATTTAGCTCCTTACGTACAAAATGATAATTGATTCGGGTTACGTGAGTAACTGACAAAATTAATGTCGGTGAGAGACCGTTGAGTTTGTGATTAAAATAATGAGACCCGAGGAAATTATAGGAAAGATACTTGAAAAATATCATAGTCAACGACAGAAAGTAAATACGCCAACAAATAAAGAAGAATATTTCAGGAACGGTTAAAGAGCCTCGAATGTGATGGGAAGCGATTACAAATTAGGTTATTTGAACGAAGAAACATATGAGGACGAGGTTAACACCGAGTAACAGTTGGAAACGCACACAAGCACGAGTTACTAGAATTAAAAAAAAAAATTGAGATGTGTTAAGTTGGTCCTCCCTAGATAGTAAAATAGGCCGGATAAATAGAAGTGAGTTGGCTTCATCGGTACCCGTATAGCGAATTTATAGGGCATTTATATGTATATATCCATAAAGAGTAAGTTAGCTCCATCATATATGAATAATGGAGATTTAAATTGAGATATCTACGCAACAAATAGAATATGAGGTTAGCAAGAGGCTATTAAGGGAAGATTGATATTATACGTTAAAGTCATGAAAAAAATATAAGGTTGAGAGAGTAACCTGAGAAAATGAAAGTTATATACTTGAAAAGTATTAGTATTATTCCTTAGCGCGATTCTGAGGACAGAATTCTTTTAAGGGGGGAAGGATGTAACATCCGGGAAATATCGTATAATTAGTTGTATCAATATATGATTATTATATGAATATTATATGAATTTTTGGTGAATTATCTAATGATTGATAATAATATTTGGATGTTGGTATATAATAAAATGTGAGTATGTTAATTTTAATATGTCCAGAATAAAATATAGATAATTAATGTATTTTTCTGGTAAATTATGGAGTGTTATATGATTTTATAATGATTTATGAATTTATTAATTATTTTCGGAATAATTACAAAATTATTTTATAAAGCCGGGAATCATCAGACTTCAACCGTTTTTACGTTTATACAACCTGAAACTCTTCCGAAAACTCCTTCTTAACCTAATCTGGTAATTCCAGATATTTTCCGTGTTTTGACTTTTTCGATACGGATTACGGTTTGACCCGTGCGCGACCCGACGCAAGATTTTCGATACGATAACCATTTCGATAAATCAACAACACCCGTATTCTCGAGAGACGGGATATTGTTACATTATTTTCATATATGGTGTTTTATGAAAAGCTCGGTTTTGATAATTATCCAATTCTAGTATTAAATTGTATCATTTTTATAGTTACTTAGCGGCTAAGTAATCTATTTTTGGATCATTTTGTAGTTATTTAGCGGCTAAGCAACTAATTTATCGATCCAAAACGATCCAGAACGAACCAATATTCAGTAAATATAAATAGCCTATTTCTTATTTCATTTATTTCGTTTATTCATTTGCAACAAGTTAAAATACCGCAAATACAGAGAAAAACCCTAGAAACCGATACGTTCTTGAGAATCAAACGCACGAACGAGGACGTTACCGAACTCTGATTCAAGCGTGCAACATATCAAAACGAAACTCTCGAAAAACTCTACCTTAATCCACCATCTATTTTTGCCCAGAAATCAAGGTATTTTTCTGATTTAATTATTCAAATTCAATTTATTTATAAATTAAAATAGGAATTTTTGTTCTTGATGTTGTTTGTATGATTTGATGCCATAATTATGTAGATAATTTTGTCCTGGTCATTTTGGTATATTATATGTTGAATTTGGAGTTCAATAATATATAGAAAAGTGAGTTTGATTTTCAAAATAATAAAATTAGGGTTTATAGGTTTGAATGTTCTTAATTGATTTTTAGGCATTTTTTATTCAAGGGTTATTAGTGTAAATAAATTACATCAGCTTATAGATCGTGAAATGAGAAATCTTTTGGTACCGGTTTGAAGGCCAAACGATTCCGGGATCGACCTCGCCGGAAAATGGTAGGAAGGTCACCAGAAAAGTTTAAGCCGTTTTATGGCTTGTTCAGGAGATGTTTGTAAGATGTGCTTCTACGATCGTGATCCTGTGAACGCCATGATCATTTGCTATCAATTTGAGGCCGTTCTGGGTAGTTATTCAGTGGCCGGAAAAGCTCGGGGTCGCCGTTAATGGCGACCGCCGGCGAGAAAGCGGGGAAGACGGCAATTATGCTGTTTCGTCCCCATAGTTTGCAAGGATTTGTATTTCGGTCCCTGGGATTTTCAAAAATCACAAAAATAGGATTTACTTTTTAAAAATCTATAAAAACAGGATTTTTGTTTTAATTATTTTCAAAAATTGTATTTCTTTTTATTATAATTTCAGAAAATGGTTTTTAATTATTTAAAATTCCGAAATTCATTATATTTATTTCTGAAAATTATTTTTAAATTCAAAAATAAATATAAATTATTTAATTAATTAATTTTAGTTGATAATTAATTATTTAATTAGTCAATTAATTTAAAAATTAATTGATTAATTGATTTAATTAGTTATTAATTAATTTTAATTGATTATTTAATTAGATTTAGTTATTTCTTTCGAGTCAAAAATTCTGAAAAATAGTTTCGAGCTTTAAAATATTATTCTAAATTATTTTCAAGGCTCGATAATTATTATGAAATTATTTTAAAAGTATTATTCGAGTATTTAAACCCTATTATTTAATTATTAAATGATTCGGAGACCGTTTTAATTCCGAAAAATGTTCAAAATTTCATAATAAATCAACCGTTCGTCCGATTAATACGAAACGAACGCCTCTAGACTCAGAAAAATATATTGCTTCTATTAAAAATATTTTTGGGACCAAAATTCCTTTGTATCTAAAGGACGTTTGTTTTAAGGATCATTCCTCATCAATAATCGTTCGATAAAATATTCTTTTTGACCCGATTTCAATTCTAAACGTATTAAGACCTATCTTTTGTCGATTCAACTTATGTGCTACATGAATTACGTGATTATGTATTATATGATTACATGCCCTCTGTATACGTGTTTTGTGGATAATGAGTCAGCGTGTCTTTTAAATATTATCTGATTGAGCTGTGATCTTTATCTATTATTATCGGCCGGGTAGATAATAAGAATAAATGTATAGACTAGATAATTATATATTGTCAGTTCATTGAATAGTATTATTTATGATAGATAAACATAGTACGAGGCATTCAAAGCCAGACAGAGATTATAAAAGTAAAGCCTGATTAATAGTAAGGAGACGAGTGAATTCGGAATCGAGATAAACTTGAAATAGCGATTATTAAGAAAGGTCAAGTGGCATGTCAATGGAAATACAGACACATCAAGACTGAGTGATATGGCAGATAGTTAAAGAGCAGAGGGTCACCAATTGAGGCAAGTATTCCCGAACTTTCTTTTAAATACTGCAAGTATTCCTAACCTTTCTCCTAAAATACTGCAAATATTTATTCGCTCATATTCTAAGTTCAGAATAGTTAACTATTTTATATTTCACTGCAATTACTCTTATTATGCCAGTTTTTTTCATTATTGTTCCTATAATTCGATTGCTCTCTTGAGCAAATACCCATTCTTTCGGGTTATTTGCGAACCCTGAGTTGGGATGTTTTGAATTCAAAATGATTTGATATCAAAATACTCTACGGGCTGGACGGTTATTATGAGGACCAGTGATGATCTGGATCTTATGGGTCAGGGATGGACCAGACCCTTTAGGCCATAGTTGCCTGGGTACCCCATATGTTGGTTGGGTCTATGCAGTTGGGTATAGATCCGCACTATCTCCTGACTGGTCAGTAGGTTATAGTGCATATGTTGGTTTCTAGTGTCCATTCTAATTTATTGTTGATCACCATTAACGGCATTCCTTCCCGAATAATTCATAATTACAAATTTCAAAAGGATGAAATATTGAAACCATTACTGTCATTTTTCAGAAAAATGCGATTTATGATTAAAGGCCAAAGAGGGCTGATGTTTTGTTCGCTTAACTATTTAAATATATAAAGACATTTTTAAATCATTCAACAATTGTTTCCAGGAGTTTTCTGATCTAATACCTGGAAACCATTTATGATACTTGCTGGGCATTTTTGGCTCACTCTTGCTTTGTGAACTCTTATTTCTTTCAGTATCAAATGAGGGCAAAGTAAATAGCTTTTAATAGACAACAAAAATGGTGAGATTCTAGCTGAAGAAATTTGGAGATGTTGGAGTGATCAATACAAGGAAATTAGTAGTGAGGTAATGAAATTGTATTTAGACAATGTAAATTTTAGAAGGTTAG